>NC_054747.1:30892732-31192732 GCF_018143015.1 Lytechinus variegatus | reverse complement strand
TCATCAGGAGTGGGCTATACATGGGGCAAAAATACTTTTTTTGGTAATTTCAATATGACAACAGTTTTTTTTTTATTCCTTGTAATGTATCTCAACATGAAATGACAATATTTTTTGTCTCGGGTCCGAGGAATAAAAGCAATATAGCTCTATGAAGCTGCTTGCTATTCTTGACCTCGAACCATCTTATATCCAAGAACCCCAGGACGATAAAACCTACTTTTTGACTGAAAAAAGGCTATAAAAATTGGAAAATTAAGGTATACTTAAGTTTTAACGTTACAAATAATGGTTTAAAAGTACCAATTATAGGAAAAACAAATTGCCTGCCCCCAAAACATGAATAGACACCAAAACCAGAGAAAAAGACCACCAAATATTTTTTATAAGTTGTGGCCAAAACTGTGATTTTGGGGGGGTTTTGGCGGCCATTTTGGATTTTAGCCCAGCGCACTTTTTTCTCGGACCTAAGAAAAAAATATTGTCATTTCATGTTGAGATATGGTAAAAGGAACACAAAAAAACTGTTCCCGCAGTAAAACGAAAAATCACCCATTTATAGCCCACTCCTACTATTATTGGCTGTGCACCTCTCTAATTTAATGGTGTCAGTACTCAGCACCCCTTTCCCCATAGATGCTGAGTGAAGACATGAAGTTAAAGGCGGCAGCACACCTTACGATTGGTCTGCGACTCAATTTTGGAATTAAACGTAGTAGAATATGATGCTAATATTGAGACTTGTCATATCTTACTATAAAAAGTAATGTTCGATATCATCGTACAAATCCCTATGTTCATATAGATCTGTGACAATGCTATCATCCTTAGAATAAAAGCAAATATCCAGTCCTAATGATGTCATAGCAGTCGTATGATTGGCTACGATTTGAAACTAATTTGGCTTTTACTCCAAAATAAAGGCTTGCAATCTTCCAAAATGGTTATACCGGTATGGTTGGAAGTACCCCTTATCGACCACCTAATCTTCTAAGCATCGTATCTGCGAAAATATTCATCAATTTTACCCAGTTTTCGTCTCATTTGTGCAGAAAATTGAGCAGATCAGATTTCCATATTTCGCTCGGCGACTCCGATTTTATCCGCGTATATATCGACGAACAACGAATACGACGATTTTACATTTGCTCATTTGCACCCATCTTTTGAAACCGACCAACCCTGGTATACTAAGTTTACAGCCGATTCTTGATTTTTACTCTTCCAAATCAGTTCTATGATGTCAACATGCTAAATGATTGTCTCACTACTTCCACTGCAAGCTCCGGCACATGAATTCAAGATTGACGACGGATATTTGTTCTAAAACCGTTTCCTATCGGATTTCTTATTTTTTTCAGCGGGGTTTAGGTCTGGTCAATACGGTTTTGAATTCTACTAAATTTTTACTTTTTGTTGCTTTTTTTTCTCGTAAAATCGATTCCATTTCTATGGACACTGCGCCTACTCTCCTGCGCGTATCGTTACGCAATAATTTTAACGCGCGCCAGGTGGTCGGTTTCAAAAGAGGAGGTCAATATGTGGTAGTCTCACCATACTAGTATTCTTTCAATTAATATTAACCTCAAATAAAATGATATATTTTCAGAACATGAGCAAAATGCCATTTGTTCCAAAATCGGATCGCGAACACTCGTAAGGTGTGCGGTGGCCTTTTTTTTAGGATTAACTTGATAACTTCACATATTCACTCAGTGTCTTCTTAAGCAAAACGAGTTTCAGCAAGGCCACATTATTTTATAATGAGCTAGGCCTACTAAAAAAATCCATTGTGACTTGTCAATATAATCATAAATTATGATTATGAGACATAATTGTGTCTTTGACTGTCTTAAGTTCAGTTCTAACCAAGGGAACTCGCTCAGGACCTTACGTGTTGACCATACTCACCTGACTAGCGTGAAGTATGGTCAAAATAATTCTCCGAATAAATAGTTAAAACAGAAATCAAGCACTTACCATGATTATATGGATGAAGGTCTAACGAGTGGCAGTTTCCTGACATCTGGGCACAAACTGGAACCTCAAAAAAACCACGAAAAGTTCTCTCCTTGTTCTAGCCCAGTCTCGATCGGCCACTTTGTTACGATTCATAACAAAAATGGCCGATCAAAACGGGGTAGTAGGAGGGTCATTCTCAGAAAAATGCACCAATTGATGGGGGGAAAAATCGTAAAAATGAAGTCTACAGAATGGGTTGAAAGGTGCATATTGTGAAAGTACAATGTATGAGAAAGTGGAAACAGAAAAGGGGCAAGTCGCTGTTGCGTCAATTTGAAGTACTGACCGGATTAACTCGAGCACTGTATATCAACGTTACGGAGGTTAATCGTTAGCATTGCCCACTTATGTTACTCGATTAAATCACTTTTGATATGATTGGAATTGAAATGCACACAATTTAGTTTCAGTGTGGTATCAACAATTTTATTTCTGAAGCCAAAATGTTTGAAAGATGGAAAAATATTCAATATTGTTTTTCAGAACTAGGATTTTACCAAATAACATATAACAAAAAGTACCATAAAAATCATTGCACATCTTTCGTTCAGTATAATGTTCATAATTTGAATGAGTGAACCTTAAAATAAGTTTCATCCATAACCTGAGATCCTAAGCAATGCATGACCAATGCTGGGAATCCAAAGATAGTCTACCATTAAATTCTCTCGATGGCATTTAACTCTGTCAATCTTCGTTACGGAAGTTAAAATTAAGTTACAAGTTGCAATACTTATTTTGTTAGCTTAGGAACATCCATATCAAGGTATTCGTATATCATTTTTTTAAAGATTAATGTGGAACGCATTTCTTAATTTTCCCACCCCCCCCCAAATAAAAAATGTTAAAAATAGAACAGGAAACGGACAACTGTCATTTTTGTTGTCGTTCTTGGTCACAGTTAAAATGAGAAAACCGAATAACCGGGCCACAGAATTGTAGTTCATCTTAGAAGTTTCTGGCCTCAAGTAATCCTAAGCAAGATCCTAAGAAATGCATGACCAATTCTGGGAATCCCAAGATACTTTACCATCAAATCATCGAGTGGCCTTTACCCTTGTCAATCTTCGTTACGGAAGTTAAATCAAGTTACAAATTGCAATATTTATTGTTAGCTTAGGAAAATCCATATTCAGGTGTTCGTATTACCTTAAATAAAGATAAATGTGGCGCGCATAGCTTAATTTGCCACCCCCTAAAAATGTGAAAACATAACATGAAACGGAAACTGTAATTTTATTGTCGTTCTTGTTCAAAGTTGGAATGAGAAAACCGAATAACAGGGCCACAGAATTGCAGTTCATCTTAAAAGTTTCTGGCAATAAACAAAATATAAAAATCGTAGTCCCGTAACCAGGATGAGTTCTCTGGGTTACGAGGAATCCCGCCGCTTGCCAATAGCCAAAAAGATAGAGAGAGAGAAAAAAAACGTTTAAAAGGACATGGGGAAACGAATAATAATAAAGTGACGTGAATGAAACAAGAGGCTAAAATATCAGAAATACATAAATTATTAATGGAATCTATATGATCTAATCGCGATTTTCGTTTCATTATTTTGTTTCATTGAGATACCCAATTACGCATCCTGTTACAAAAATGATTTACAAAAATGATGAATAGCCAAAATGTTTGATTATCGAAATACGTATTTCATTAATAAATTCCAACAAACCTTGAGTGTTTGAATACCCCTTTCTACGTTTTCATGTAGGTAGACCTATATCAAATATTTCAGCTCTTTTCATGCGCATTAAAGGGGTCATCCAGGCTCAAAAAATATGTTCTGAACAGATAATAATCTGAAAAAATAAAATACTGCAAATATGATCAAAATCGAACAAGGAATAACGAAGTTATGCCATTTTAAAGATTTGCATTATTTTAGGGGAACAGTTTGGTCTATGCATATCTTCATGAATATTAAAAGAGTTGATTGATGGTGTACATACATGTAACCCCACTTGTTCTTTTGTATTCTATTGCATGAAATTATTTTTTTATTCAATTTATATCCTCTTTATTTGAAAGTGTGCTTAAAATGCCTGTATTTTATATTGGAATGACACATTTTCAGCTTTGCACTCGCTGCGCATCAGTTCCTTAGCAAGACATATCCATGCAAAGAGTTAATAGAATGTCCCGTTTTGGGTTCTAAACTTCAAAAAGCGCGCGTTTTACTTTTTCAATAATTGTTTATTGGATATATATCTTGTTCTCAAATTAAAACGTCCAAAAATGATTGTTTTCAGATCAAAACTTAACAAATTTACAGTCGCATCAATTAAGATACCCATCCTTGTAATTGGTACAAACACTGTTTAGAATGTCAAGGTTTGAGTTGGAATACTAAAAAAAAATCAGCTGGCACTTTGTACTCACATTAATAGTTTATTCAGATATCCTCCTGATCATTTTTACAAAAAAATGCTTAGAATCTCAAGTTTTCAGGTAAGACTATATACAAGTTTTAGCTCGCGCTTTGCGCTCACATTTTTGATCGGTGAAATAACCCTCCTCATCATTGCTCATGAGTCATTGCAAATAGTTTTCCGTTCTGTTTCCTTGTCCATGAAAGTTTTATTGTTTCTCCTTATTCCCTTTCTTTCCACCGTTTCTGCCGACTTCAGCATTAGACAAAGCCATGTCACATGTTCTGGAACTAGAATCGTACTATCAATCTCAGCAAAGTACATCAAAGAAGTGTATTAACTTCCGTAACAATAATTGTTACGGAAGTTAATGCGCTTTATATAGCAAAGGAAGTTAAAATTGTTAAGTTCTAAAGAAGATGCCAATATTCCAAACTTGTAGTATGAATTATTTAAAATTCCAAAAGCATTAAATATCGTATATAATTCGCGGGAAATTGTTTTCGCTGGCAATTTTCCCTCTTTACAAAGTGATGTCGAAAATAAGGTGTGTAATAATAATTTTACAAGGATGAATAGCTATCATTTTTATGGGTGAGTAGGTGGAGGGTACCTTATATGATTTATATCTGTATGATCCGGAGTGATTCGTTATAGCACAAATTTGTAGCATATTCGAGAAAAAATGTTACGGAAGTTAATGCGTTACGGAAGTTAATGTCTTTATGCTTTAAGGTCCAACGTGGTCCTTATGTAGCAGCCCTAACTTTGCAAACTGTATTTATTATGAAAGGTGTCTCTTATTCTATATAATGCTGAATTCTCAACAGAACTGCTAAAGTGCATATCTTCTCAAGGTGCGTTACGGATGTTAAATCTGTTTTGTCATACATTTCATTTTGTAAGAATAGTCCTTTATTTTCGTGTAAAACAGGAAACACATATGATAATTCCCTATCAATTATTTATTATTGATTATCACTCTACTTGCAGACACATTATCATGTAATATAATTCAGTTTGAAAGGGAGAAAAAACTTGTGGCAGTATTCGTTACGGAGGTTAAAATAAATTTGGGACAAAGTTAAAAGTGAAATTAATCACAAAGTGATCATCAAATACTAGGATAAGCAGTAGAGGCGCATGGCCAATATTGGAGACTGTCTCCAATGTGGGAGATTATCTCCAATATCAGAGACTTTTGTGAAGAATTTGGGTATCCAATTTCAGAGACAGTCTCCAGTTTTGGAGACCAATTTCCTTTGTTTACATTTGCGGCAAAAGGATTACCTTGGCGGCAAATAAGAATGTGATAAGCAGATTCCTCATGAAAAATTACCCCTTTTCACCGTCTACTTTAAAAATTCACCGTCTACTTTTGTTTTGATAAGGATTTTTGTTGTCAATCACACACAAAACAAATGGGCTTCTGACCTCAGTGAGACAAAATTTTGGGTGGAAAAAATCATGCTTTTGTTGGTGTTGTTTCTTTTGTCCTTTTGCAAAGCAAGTCTCCAATGTGGGAGATTGTCTCCCCTATTGGAGAGAGTCTCCCATATTGGCCGTGCGCCTCTACTGATAAGGGCAGTATGTCAGACGTTTACACCATGCTGCCCTCACCAGACATCAATGTAGGTAAGAAATACAGAGTACTTATAAAAGAGAATGATAGTAAAATCTAAAACTGACTCGAGACAGTGTCTATTCTAACAAAAAGCAAAAATAAAAGGTTTTTGTAATAAAATCAGAGCTTTATAAGTCACTGGTCGCATATGCTTTGTGAAACTAGTCTATTATTGTCATTTTCTTGATAAAAATTTTGTAGAAAATGTTCAGGGTTGTGAAGCTAGCGGTCATAAGATAGTCGAGACACGGTTTTTGTGAATTGTATCATTTTTTTGAGATTGACCCAGGAGAGAACTTTTGACTCAGCTATTCACATCACACTCACTCACTCAGCTCAGCCAGGCACTTCATTGACACTGACAGTGACAGTGCAGTGCAGTGACACTCACATCTTTGATTGCAAGTTCCGCAGTGCAGTCATCACACACACGAACAATAGACAAAACGCACGTCATAAAACTACAAAACAACAAGAAAAGTAGGCCCTAACTGTTAAAAAATACGTGGAAATTAATACAGCTAGATATTTAGAGTATCATACCGACTAAAATGGTGTTCTTTCGACAGTAAAACCTGAAAAATTAACTCGAAAATTCAGGAGAGTCGGCTCGCTGCGATCCAATTCGTGGTATTGTATTAGTTCAAACAAAAAATGAAATAATCTAGAGACCCAAGGACCAATAAACAAGCAAGAAACAGATTTTGTCAGTTTATGGGGGCAGTGGTGGGTTTAGATAGGGGCACATCCGGACCGTGCCCCCCCCCCCCCTTCGAGAGGCATCCAAAATAATTTGAGCGGAATATGTAATGCATATTGTCGGGACGCAAGTAAGGAGTCCCCTTTTGGGGGGCTTAATTTAAAAAAAAAATCCTAGAAGAAAAAAAAAGATGGAAAGATCGAGAGGAGTGAAATATAATATTTTCTCTCAAAATTAGCCAAAATCTATCACTAAATTGGATTTCGATTTGTAATAAAGATGTTACAACTTTGGCTCGATCGCTTGCTACTTATCTATCAAAACTTTTTGTTAGGCCCTCGGACTACGTACGCCTCGATCTGGGGAGCTTTATAGGGGTTAAAAAGTCAAGATGATACACACACAGAAGGGTAATTTTTCACGTCACTGCAACAAATACTTCTCTATACGATTGAATGAAAAATCTGATCGATAGGAAAGTAAAATTGTTTAGTAAGCATATGCCCTTAATTGCAGTGTGTCATATATTCCGGCAGGGTGCTACATAACTTATTAAAAGCACTTGCCCAGTTAGGCAAGTAAATTTTTAAATAGTTGAAATATACTTGCCCAAAAGTCTATTTCACTTGCCCGAAAAAATCCTTGAAAAAATAGTTTTACCTCTTTAAAAAAAGTTTTGCAGTTTTATAAACCATTGACCTTTTCTCTTTTGACATGATCCGATCTACCTTTTGATTGCATTTCTTTTTCCAAATTGATTTTATCTTGCCTGCCATGACTAAATTTAGGGTCAATATCATAACGACCCTTATTTTGGTCATTCTACTGAAAGAATTTCGCTTGCCTGATTCGGGCAAGTAGTTTTGGTCTTTACTTCAAAACACTTGCCCGATCCTAACTTTTACTTGCCCCGGGCAATCGGGCAAGTGCTTATATATATATGTAGCACCCTTTTCTGGGGTCATATTCTTAATGATAATGGTCCGTGATCTTGGACATTATTTTTGTAAGTATTAAAAGAAAAGTAGAAAGGTGTGTATGTGCAATATCTGTTTATTTTGATAGCCCATACACAGTTAAAACCCTAACCCGGGTAAAATGCTGTTTAAAAGTTGGACACGTAATTGTTTTCTAATCCTTTAATAGTTGGTTAAACAGTATTTTAAGAAACAATATTAAAAATTAAACTTTTTTTATTCAAATTGTTAACTAGTAAACAACGTTGTATAAAAATGTAGTGATCCATCAGAATTCAGGTAGGCCTGAAAAAGGGGGAAGGTATGTTCAATAAATATGTATATTTTTCAAATTTCAATTTCAAAGTTAATTTTGTCATCACCACAAACATCATCATCATTATCATCATTATTCTTACTGTTATCATCATCACGTACAACTCCTTCATGTGACCCTGCCCAAACAATAATGCTTAGATTCAGGCTATTATTGAACATGTATCATCTACCACCATCACCACCACCACTACTACTACTACTACTACTACTACTACTACTACTACTACTACTACTACTACTACTACTACTACTACTACTACTACTACTACTACTACTACTACTACTACTACTACTACTACTACTACTACTACTACTACTACTACTACTACTACTACTACTACTACTACTACTACTACTACTACTACTACTACTACTACTACTACTACTACTACTACTACTACTACTACTACTACTACTACTACTACTACTACTACTACTACTACTACTACTACTACTATTACTACTACTACTACTACTACTACCACCACCACCACCACCAGTACTACTACTACTACTACTACTACCACTACCACTACTACTACTACTACTACTACTACTACTACTACTACTACTACTATATACTACTACTACTACTACTACTACTACTACTACTACTACTACTACTACTACTACTACTACTACTGCTACTACTGCTACTACTGCTGCTACTACTACTACTACTACTACTACTACTATACAACAACAACAACTACTACTACTACATAGGGGGCATTCCATAACTATTTCACTCCACTGGCTTGGTCTAATTGGTATCAAATTCAAACCCTAAAGAATCATTAAGTTACAGTGTGAATAACTCATCAAATCCATCATTAAAGGACAATGAAACCTTTGGAACAAGATAGATTGTGTGAAAACAGAAAAATCAAAGAAACAAATCAACGAAAGTTTGAGAAAAATCGGACAAATATTAAGAAAGTTATGAGCATTTGAATATTGTGATCACTAATGCTATGGAGATAGCAAATTGGCAATGCGACAAAGATGTGTGATGTCACGTGTGAACAACTCTCCCATTACTTTAGTATATATATCACTAGAATTGCCTCTTTTATCACATCTATCCATAAATAATGTGTTCTGTTTACATGAGGGCATGTAATACATATTTTTTAAGAATAGATCATGGATAAAAAGTTTTGTATCATCATAAGAAAAAGCAAAAAGAGATATTTTGAGGGTATTTTATAGTCCACCAAAGGGAAAGTTGTTCATCAGTGACATCACACATCCTTGTCGCACTGCCATTGTGAGGATCACCATAGCATTAGTGATTGCAATATTCAAATGCTCATAACTTTCTCACTATTTGTCCGATTTTTCTCAAACTTTCTTTATTCTTATTCTTTGATTTTTCTATTTCTACACAAGCCTATTTGTTCCAAAGGTTTCATTTCCCTTTAACAAGCAATGTTACTGTTGTGGAGCGTTGTGGCCCAGTGGATTAGTCTCCGGACTTTGAAACAAAGGGTCGTGGGTTCGAATCCCAGCCATGGCGTAATTTCCTTTAGCAAGAAATTTATCCACATTGTGCTGCACTCGACCCAGGTGAGGTGAATGGGTACCCGGTAGGATTTTTCCTTGAATGTTTTAGCACCTTTTAATATGGCGGCTCAGCTACAGCCGGTGTAATAATATGATACCAAGTATCAAAGTGCAGTTGAGTATATGCACATAGTAACTGCGCTATATAAATGGACATATTATTATTAATACATATATAAGCAATCTGAAAAGTGAAAATAAGAAGAGAGCGATATACTGTTTGTATTGGTTTATTACAAAGTACATCAATCAAGTATCTTAGCTTTTCTGATTATTACACTGCAAAAACGCTGGTGTAAATTTAACGCCAGTCTGGTATCTATATCGGTCCACATCAGAAAGGTGTTGAAACAACACTAGTTAACTGTTAAGAATCAAACCTATATTGGTTTAACACTAATAACTGGTGTTAGCATAATGCCAAAACCGGTGTTGTTTCAACACCTCTCTGGTGTGGACTGATATAGATACCAGGTTGGTGTTAAATTAACACCAATGTTCTTGCAGTGTACAATTATTACAAGTACAAGCCTGAAAGATCAGAGATGTCCATACAATTTCTTTCCCTTCAAGTAATCAAATTTTGATACTCTTTGTTGCTGACACAACAAATGACTTTAAAAAAAGAAAATTTTGCATTTGAGGTGTTGTGGTCACGGAAATTTACAGTGAGAAAAAGAATTACTTTGTCAGAAGTAGAAAATAATGTTTTGATCAAAATGACTGATACACAGTAAAACATTTGGTGTTAAACACAACACCAGGGGAATGTTTCATGAAAGGACTTGTCAGACGTTTTTTCCGACAAGTCCTGTTTTATCTTACGGATACCATAGAAACAGTGATTCTCAGCCAATCAAAATCAAGGAAAGATGTCAAATCTGACAACTTGTCGGACAAAAATGTTGATAAAATGCTCCCCAGGCAGTGCTGTGGCCGATAAGACCACATCATGGGGTGTTAATATATACCTTGTAGTGTAAACACAACACCAAATACACCTGTATATGTGGATTCACAAAAAGAATGTGTTATGACATATCAAAGTGTTTTGATTAGCAACATTAATTTGATATTGGTCCCGGTTGCAGAAGGGAGGGGGGCACAATCATACTCTAAAAAGCAAAGAGTTAATTTAGCTCTTAAAGAGCATGTATAGTGACTGCACTTTGGAGTGCTGATTTTTCTCGTTCAAATTTGAATTAGACAAATCAGCACTCCGAAATGCAGTCACTACACACGCTCTTTAAGAGCTAAATTAGCTCTTCGTTTTTAGAGTGTAACATGTTACTTGTATACAAAAAACAGTCTGAACATGGCTTTAGTTTTACAAGCCTTCATTTGCAACATATACTAGTAATATGCACATTTAGGTATAAGATTTTTTTTTCTTGTCCTATATTATGAAACATGATTTTTAAATAGATTAAGTAGATTCCATGTAATTTGCTCCGGCGACAAATGCTCCACTCTAAATTCCACACACTAATCGAATGGCCAACTTAAACCCTGGGTTTAACAATATACCCTAACCTTACCCTACCCTAAACCCTCACCTGCATCTCAGAAAAAATTAAACCTGGACAGGGAACAATTTTGCTTTACAGATTTGAATAGCATTATTGGCCATAGGAGAAAAGCTCTCAACTAAGTAATGTACAGTCCTACGTAAAATATGCTATACAAAAGACTTTATGCACAGCAGTCTTTCAAAAATGTGGAGCAAATTGCGATGCAATACCAGGGAAATTATTCCCTGCTGGGGCAATTGTCGCAGGAGCAAATGTTGTGCCACCGTACATGTATATACATCACACTTACGATCACTGTACAATTAAATACTAGTAGTGAATATAACATGGCATGAGTTGGCAATTCAAGATGTATAAATAGTAAAATGAATTGACACGTTAATCAAGGGATGAGAAGCGATCATAACCTTTGCACTCAAACTTTGGTTTATATGGGGAAGTAATACCTCGGTCAACATTTGCTCTATGGTGGCCGCACGGTGGGTCGAAAACAGCTGTTTTAACATTTTTTGTACCAGCTACATATAGGTGCTTTGAATAAAAATGAATAAAACGGCTGTTTTCAACTTGCCATATAGCCGCCATGGAGCAAATGTAACCGAGGTATTAGGCAAGAAGGCAGGTAAGGTACAAAACAGGAAAAGATAAAATGCTTGTGGTACTTATCTAATAATGAGCTTGAACAACATCAAATGAAATGACATCCAAAGGGTTTGTATACAGTATAAAAAAAATAAGCTAAGTGATTCTGGAAGAAAATGTGTTATTACTGAAAAATCAACAAGACAAGCATGGCATTCCAGCCAGGGGCCTGTAACACAAAGCTTAGCAATGATCGTAGAACATTTTCTACGACTGATTCCATTGACTACAATGTACAATCAATTGTAAAAATCAAGAGTACGATAAATTGCTAACCTTTGTGTTACGAGACTCTGATGTCGGTTCTTTTTCCAAGCAATAATAAGAAATGACCCTATTAAAACATGCTTTACTGAGTTTTAATTGCCAATTTGTCCACTTACCACATGGTCTACCTTCATTTAGTCTAATGCCATTCCATCCATCAACATTTCATCTAACAACCATTTGGTCTAATAGCCATTTGGTCCAATCATCACTTCGTCTAATCACCAGTTTGTCTATTACCATTACGTCTAATAACCAGTTGTTCTAATAAACTACCCATTTTCTTTTCATTCATTTTGCAGAATTAGCACTTCAGTTTAATTAGACCAAATGGTATATGGACTAAATGGCTACTGGACCAACTGGCAATTAGACAGAATGGCATTAGACTAAATGAAAGTAGACCAAGTAGTGAGTGGACAAACTGATGGTAGACCAACTGATAGTAGACAAATTGGCAATTGGACGAATTGGCATTAGACAAAGTGGACATAAACCAACTCTGTTGGTAAACTTTACTGTACATGTAGTAATTTTTCAGCGCAGATTTCATAATTTCAGTCAAATTTGTGTAAAAAACAAATCTTGATCTACCATAACATGGTAATAATTAATAGAAATGTACATTATATACTAAGAAATGCTTACAAAATTCAGGTTCATTAAAGGGGAATGAAACCTTTGGAACAAGTGGGCTTGGGTAGAAACAGAAAATTCAAAGAAAGTTTCAACAAAATTTGACAAATAAGAGAAAGTTATGAGCATTTGAATAGTGCGATCACTACTGCTATGGAGATCCTCCTATTGGCAATGCAACAGAGATGTGTGATGTCACCTTTGATGGACTATAATATACCCCCAAATGTCACTTTTTGCTCAGTCTTATGGTGATACAAACTATTAATCCATGATGTATTCTTTGAAAATCTTTATTACATTCCCTCCTATAGAAAGAATACATGATCTACTGATAGATAATATAAAAGAGGCAGTTTAAGTGAAATATGTACAAAAGTAATGGAAAAGTTGTTCGCATGTGATATCACAAAATCCCACAAATCTTTGTCGCATTGCCAATGGGAGGATCTACATTACAATAATTATCTAAATTTCAAATGCTCATAACTTTCTTTTTATTCATTCTCAAACCTTTGTTGATCTTTTTCTTTGATTTTTCTGGTTTCGCACAATCAATCTTATCCCAAATGGTTCCATGACATTTGCTCTGGCGACAATTGCTCTGAATCCCACACACTAATCAAATAACAAACTTTGACACTGGGTTTAACACTATACCCTACCCTAAACCTAACATAAAACCCTACATCTTACACAAAATTATGCCCAGAGAAATTGCTGCAGGAGCAAATGTTGTGTCACCTTAAAGATCTTGAAAATTCTGACTTGAATTTTATTGGCGGCCCAGGAAATTGATATTGCATCAATTGGTACATGTATGGGTGCAGCCATACTTGCAAGTTGCAACTGATAATCATTCAGCTTTCTACTCGACTGCATCCTGGGCCCAATCTTACAAAGAGTTACGATTGATCAGATCAATTCTTTGATGCAACTTATTTCAATAGAAGGGAGACATATCATTCACACTGGTATGAAAATCCATCAGTGTCATAATTTTTTCTACAGAAAATTTGCAAAATGTCCTTCGTTTAACAATGAAGAACACACCAAATTGTCAAGAAATCATGAATTTATGGATATACATTCATATCCAGAATTTTTTTTTGAACAAACATATTTTATATATTGACTTTGCTGGCTTTCCATTGATGCGATTGATCAGATCAATTGCAACTCTTTGTAATATAGGCCCCAGTCTGTGGAATAAGGTCCCTCCTCATCTTGAATCCTTACCAACCTTTTCTAATATCCTGATCATGTATGCATTGGACTTGAGAGAGAATAATAGCCTACTAACATCTTATATCAGCGCCTGGTAATTTGTATACATGTATATTCTATATCCTATGCTGTTCAGGGGGGTGTTTCACAAAGATTTAAGTATGACTTTGAGTCGCACTTTATGCCTAGTTGCGTGCGTTATAAAAGGCACAACTGCATCGGTCAGATCATGCCAAGATTATGTGCACTACTGTTTATTGATCAATTAGATTGCGCGTTGCGTTTCAGATACGCGTCAGCATTTAAGTGCGATTTAAGTCATAATTAAATCTTTGTGAAACACCCCCCTGGGATGCCATCTCAAATTACTTTGCATCTTAAGGAAAAGGTGCTCTAGAATTAGGAACCATCATATTCATTATTGATCATAATTTCACTTGAGTTCATTTACAGATCGTCCATTGCACTGCTTTTCTTTACTCTAGATACAAATATCAGACATGCCCCTAAAGCATAGTGTACAATAAAATCTATTCAAGAGTTACGAAACAATTGCATAATGCATTCCCAATCATTTGAAAATTTCAGAGTTAAAATATGCATGATATATTCAAATTTGGCAATGGTGGAGGCAAAGATTTCACTATGCTGCCGCATACATACAAGTGATCAATACCAGATCTGCCTAACTTATTTGCTAGCCTAGACTGATTTGAATGATACAATATTCAGTTGTCAAATTGTTTTTACATGTAAGTCAGCAAAAAAGCCCTAAAATCACGATTGCTTACAATATATCTATTTCTTAAATATTTGCTGCTTTTATGTACATTCATCTATGCTTTCGTACTGCTTACATCTCCCTGTTCTTTATGTTTGAACATGTGATACGTATAGTTCTGATTTAACGAGAAAGTCTTTCCACAGATGTTACATGAAAACGCTTTCTCCTCTGTATGCATTGCCTTAATGTGAGTGTTAAGACAATGCTTTGCCGTGAAACTTTTCCCACATTCTAAGCAGACAAAAGGTCGGATGCCTTTATGACGACGTTCATGTATCGTGAAATTCCCCTTGTTTGAAAATCCTTTGTTGCAGACAGAGCAGAAGAAACGCAGAGGATTCTCCCGATGCATACGCCGCTTATGAGCATGATAAACACTCTTCAGCCGGAATCCACGGCCGCAGATTTCACACTTGAAAGGTTTCAATCCATTATGTTCACCTTGGTGGTTGTTGAGGGCGCTCTCCGATGCGAAGGTTCTGGGACAGAGAGTGCAGCGATACATACGATTCTCCTCATGGGTTCGCAGATGATCTATAAGCCGGTACTCCCGACCAAAGACCTTTTCACAATGAGGGCACTTGAAGAAGAGATCGCCGGTGTGCTGCTCTCTCTCGTGCGCCTTCACACTATTGCGAGTACTGTACCGATTTGAACAATATCGACACTTAAAAGGACGTTCGTAGTAATTGGTGGTTTTGCCAAGCATATCCTTGGGTTCTTCAGGGGCTGAAGACACCACCAATGTCTTTCCTGCGTGAGGTCCATTCTTGGTTGAAGCTTGCTGTGTTTTCTTGTGTTTCTCACAAGGCGTCAGCTTGGCCAAACAGATGCGGCACCGATGACCGTGGAACTCACTCAGGTGCTGTCGCAGTGCAGACTTCCTGTTGTAGATTTGATTACATTCCTTGCACTTGAACTTCATCCCCTCTGGTTCGTGCGTCTTCATGTGTTTCGCAAGCGTCCAGAAATTTGTTTCCTTCTTGTCACAAATGGTACACACGTGACCCTCGTTGAATTTATGAAATGACTCATGCTCCCTGAGCTTGCCAACATTTGAAAAAGACTTCTCACACGTTCCACAACTGAATTCAGCATCTCCCGCTTTGGTAACGTTAGTTATCGTTGAATCCTTTAGAGATGTGCATGTCTGAGGTTCAGATTGTTTCAGCTTTCTCCTTTTCCAAATCACTATGGGAAACAGTTCTTCCCTTGGTACCCGGGAGTGTTCATATCGTGTGTGTCTAAGGACTAGTTTAGCAGATGTGAACAGATCCTTGCACAAGCTGCATTCAAATTTCTGTGCATCTGAAACAAGAATTGATAAAAAGAAATCATCCTAAGGTATGAATATCAAAGGAATCTTGACATATCTAAACAAACATGCTCCTATTTAATGCTTCCTATTCTTAATTGTCCTGGGGCCTATTAAACAAAGCTTTATAGCAACGATCTTAGACCATTTTCCTACGATTAATTGCATTGACTACAATGTACAATCAAGCATACAATTAATGTGAACTTTATGTTATGGGACTCTGGACTCCTTTCTCTTAATCTTTTATTCCGCATTGAGCACTCCGTGGAGTGGGTATAGCACATTAAAACTCATCTATGATTATTGTCATTACATCAATGTGTAAAAAAAGAGTTCCACAAGGCTCACAATTAGGTCCATTATTTTTTTTATGATGAGATTGCTCTTTGGCTTCGCCAACTCGGCTTGATGACATTGCTCCTTTTGCACGAGCACATAAATTGCATAAAATTAATAGAAAAAGAAAAAAGATTTGCGATTCACTGAGGAATCAACGAAGTTATCTGGTGCCTGTTTCATAAAACCTGTTGTAACAACAAATCTGCAATAACAGCTCCTGGCCAGTATTCTGAAGTCAGGTTTAACTTTGACCATGGTCTAACTCTCTACTAAAATTATGGGAAGCTAAGAAATGAAAAATTAAGTTTATATTTTATATTTCTTATGTTTGATATTTTGTTTCCTTTTGCTTTCATAATGAAGAGAATACTTCAGTTATCATTCCCAGAATATTATGAATAATTTGGGTGTCATATGAGTTAATAAATTGAATGTTTACTGTAGGGGATTCGTTAACCAGTTGGCTTTCCATACTTAAACCACAACTTTAAACCAGGGTTTAACCCTAAAAAGACTGGGGGGGGGGCTGATTCAGCCCCCCCTCGACATTTTTCGTGATAAATCCGCCGCACGAAATTTTTTGACCGCGTCGCTCGCTGACTTTTTACTTTCAAGTCTCGCGCAACTTTTGAGACCAAAATTGTGACCCCCGGGTACGCGGTTCCAAAATTACGCAACATTTCGTAAGTGCATGCAGACCCAAAATTACTCAAAAACGTGAATTTGTGTACAAATCCAATGCAAATAGTGTTCTTAGCCAAAATTCATAAATGTATCATTATTTTTCCTTTTACTGCTTAAAATCAATTAATTTTATCTTGTTTATGGTCAAAATAAAGTCCCCGACAATTTCCATTGAAAAAACAATAAAAAACAAAAAGTCGAAAAACAAAGAAATACATAAGAAATTTAGAAAACAATAGAATACATAAGAAAATAAATGTGATTTTGAAATTTTTTAAAAATCAATTTGATCAGATGCCTATCTAGAGTATGTGAAACAAAAATGAGCATTTCAGGGGCATTATTTTATTAATTAGAGCAAACTTATGATTTTACGCATAAATTAGCATAATTTTTAAAGATTTTTTGCAGAATTTGATGTTATAGTTTTGTAGATAATGCCATGGGTAATGCGTGTGCCAATTTTCGTCGCGATCGCGCAATCGACAGCCAAGATCATAAGTCAGTTTGGCTAATAGTAATGTTGTTATAGAAACTGTGTATTTGTTATTAAAACAGGTCTTCATGGCACAGGGACATACCCACATATAATTAAAATCAGAACAGATTCTTAAGAATTAATGTAATTCAACATACCCTTGTTGAATCGGAGTTCATTCAATTTAGTATGGATTCCAACACGCTTGGCATATTCTGCGTTGTAGAAGACCTTAAGTTCACTTCCTGGTTCAATAATCCTTGTGCTTCTGAAGTAGATTTCACCATAGAATTGATAGGCTTCCATGTTCTGTTCTTCTTCACTCTGTGCGCATCTTACATGAGACATCCAGGTTTTACGTCCATCGAGGTAGAAGAATACTTGACCAGACACGCAAACCTTGTCAATCAAAAGGAAAGCAACAATAAAAACATAACCATTGTGGTTTATTGGCAGATTTCTTAATCTGTACATGTAGTTCATCTAGCTGCATGGCAATTACAAATTGAGTGCGGGTTCAAACTGCTTAGAACTACTAGTTGGTTTCAGGTAAATTTGCAACTTTCTACCCTAGTATAGTAAATGAGTTCTAGTTCTTGGCAAGAAAGAAGTGGAATGCCTCTGGTCGTCTCACCTGCATCACGCGGTTCAATATAGCAGCAGTGCTGACTTTGAATACTACTCTAACTCGCACAAGATGTTCTGTGATACATGGTTCCTCTTATGTCCACTTTTTATGAACTAGACCAATAAACTTACAGAGATATGATGGTTATTCAACAAACAAGTGGAATGCCTCTGGCCGTCTCACCTGCATCACGCGGTTCAATATAGCAGCAGTGCTGACTTTGAATACTACTCTAACTCGCACAAGATGTTCTGTGATACATGGTTCCTCTTATGTCCACTTTTTATGAACTAGACCAATAAACTTACAGAGATATGATGGTTATTCAACAAACAAGTGGAATGCCTCTGGCCGTCTCACCTGCATCACGCGGTTCAATATAGCAGCAGTGCTGACTTTGCATACTACTCTAACTCGCACAAGATGTTCAGTGATACATGGTTACTCTTATGTCCTCTTTTTATGAACTAGACCAATAAACTTACAGAGATATGATGGTTATTCAACAAAAAACCCCAACATGGCCAAAGTTCATTGACCATACATGACCTTTGACCTTGATCATGTGACCTGAAACTGGAACAGGATGTTCAGTGATACTTGATTACTCTTATGTACAAGTTTCATGAATCAGATCCATAAACTTTCAAAGTTATGATGGTAATTCAACAGATACACCCAATTCGGCTAAAGTTCATTGACCTTAGACCTTGGACATGTGACCTGAAACACGCACAGGATGTTCAGTGATACTTGGTTACTCTAATGTCCAAGTTTAACGAACTAGACCAATAAACTTTCAAAGTTATGATGGTAATTCAACAGAAACCCCCGAATCGGCCAAAGTTCATTGACCCTAAATGACCTTTGACCTAAATCATGAGACCTGAAACTTGCACAAAATGTTCAGTGATGCTTGATTACTATTATGTACAAGTTTCATGAATCAGATCCATAAACTTTCAAAGTTATGATGGGAATTCAACAGATATCCCCAATTCGGCCAAAGTTCATTGACCCTAAATGACCTTTGACCTTGATCATGTGACCTGAAACTTGCACAAAATGTTCAGTGATGCTTGATTACTATTATGTCCAAGTTTCATGAATCAGATCCATAAACTTTCAAAGTTATGATGGGAATTCAACAGATATCCCCAATTCGTCCAAAGTTCATTGACCCTAAATGACCTTTGACCTTGGTCATGTGACGTGAAACTCATGCAGGATGTTCATTGATACTTGATTAACCTTATGTCCAAGTTTCATGAACTAGGTCCATATATTTTCTAAGTTATGATGACATTTCAAAAACTTAACCTCAGGTTAAGATTTCGATGTTGATTCCTCCAACATGGTCTAAGTTCATTGACCCTAAATGACCTTTGACCTTGGTCATGTGACATGAAATTCTAATAGGATGTTCAGTAATACTTGATTAATCTTATGGCCAAGTTTTATTAACTAGGTCCATATACTTTCTAAGTTATGATGTCATTTCAAAAACTTAACCTCAGGTTAAGATTTGATGTTGACGCCGCCGCCGCCGTCGCCGTCGGAAAAGCGGCGCCTATAGTCTCACTTTGCTTCGCAGGTGAGACAAAAACCCAACATGGCCAAAGTTCATTGACCTTACATGACCTTTGACCTTGATCATGTGACCTGAAACTCAAACAGGATGTTCAGTAATACTTGATTACTCTTATGTACAAGTTTCATGAATCAGATCCATAAACTTTCAAAGTTATGATGGTAATTCAACAGATACACCCAATTCGGCCAAAGTTCATTGACCTTTGACCTTGGTATGTGACCTGAAACGCGCACAGGATGTTCAGTGATACTTGATTACTCTAATGTCCAAGTTTAATGAACTAGACCAATAAACTTTCAAAGTTATGATGGTAATTCAACAGATACCCCCGATTCGGCCAAAGTTCATTGACCCTAAATGACCTTTGACCTTAATCATGAGACCTGAAACTTGCACAAAATTTTCAGTGATGCTTGATTACTATTATGTCTAAGTTTCATGAATCAGATCCATAAACTTTCAAAGTTATGATGGGAATTCAACAGATATCCCCAATTCGGCCAAAGTTCATTGACCCTAAATGACCTTTGACCTTGGTCATGTGACGCGAAACTCATGCAGGATGTTCAGTGATACTTGATTAACCTTATGTCCAAGTTTCATGAACCAGGTCCATATATTTTCTAAGTTATGATGACATTTCAAAAACTTAACCTCAGGTTAAGATTTCGATGTTGATTCCTCCAACATGGTCTAAGTTCATTGACCCTAAATGACCTTTGACCTTGGTCATGTGACATGAAACTCTAATAGGATGTTCAGTAATACTTGATTAACCTTATGGCCAAGTTTTATTAACTAGGTCCATATACTTTCTAAGTTATGACGTCATTTCAAAAACTTAACCTCAGGTTAAGATTTGATGTTGACGCCGCCGCCGTCGGAAAAGCGGCGCCTATAGTCTCACTTTGCTTCGCAGGTGAGACAAAAACTTCTTAGTTCTTACTTCTTGTGCGCCTTATCAGGACAGTCATGCTCACCCAGAAGATAAAGTTGGTAAGTGTTAACAAACATCATTTCAGGCAAGCCAGATATTAAGAGGCTTCAGAGTAAAACTAATGTCAGGTTTCTTGGGGAATATATGCCTTACACGTACATGTATGCACCCGAAGGGTACTCATCCACCAAATTTAATGAAAAATAAATTGTTAAGTAAATACACAAAGTATTCAATATTTTGTGATCTAGTGGTTAAACTCTCATCTTTCAATCTGAGGTACGTGGGTTTGATTCCCACCCGTGGCGTTTTTTCCTTCAGTAAGAAATTTACCCACATTGTGCTGCGCTCAACCCAGGTGAGGTAAATGGGTACTGGCAGCAAGTAATTCCTCAAAAAGCTGTGAGCACCGGATTCGGTAGACTAGCTTAGCCGGGGTAATATGGGTGCGCCTAGAGCACCTAATAAGGTGGATGTATGTGCTACACAAATCCTATATTATTTTTTTTCATCAAAGGGGCAGATCGGGGGGGGGGGGGGGGGAATGGGGAATTCCCTCCAACTCCCTCTACTCAATTTTTTTTTTGTTATTGTCTTCTTGGAAACTACTTTCGTGGTGAGGACTTGTGGCATCTGTTTTTGCTTGGAGGACTTGGGTTGTGAGTGGATTCATACCTTGCCAAAAGACACAATGCTCTGATATCCTGTTAAATCCTATAAAATGGCTGAGAAATGGTGCAAAACTGGTCTAAACAAATTCTAACAGGTTCAAACTGGTTTATACCGGACAAGAGTCAGAACCACTATGCACACACTCATCTTCACATTAGTTAGCTCTCCATGAATCAAAGCTCTTCTTACTCACCTCCCATGTAGATTCCTTCATCAAACCTTGTTCTTCACTCATCAACGATCCTGTGTACGGTCCGAACTCAGAACCTTTCTCTATCCTACCCTTGGCAAGGACGCCCTCAACCACACCTTCAGGTAAACATTTAAAAGCAAGACTCTGCGGTAGTTCTGGGGTTGACAACGATACAATTCTTGGCCCATCTGCCTTTCTCTGCTTCCTTGACTGGACTTGTTTGGAAGGAGCAGCAGTTGGTGGATTGGACGTTTCATCTATTTAGCAAAGAGAAGATTCCTGAAGGCTTTCTAAAGCTTCTCAAATATGTCTCAAGTCAACGTCCAATTGCCAACAAACTTATGTGATCAGATAAAATATCTTGTCTCTGAAACATCAAGCAATCTAACAGCATTCTTTTGGTTTCCTGCATGTCCCGGTTCCTAATTGACAACCAAGTTGTCAATTTGGTGCCATTACACACAACCACAAGCCTTAGAGATAGCTATAGTGCTTGTGATGACAGAAACTGTGCCTGCCAATAAAATTCTTATGAGGTACGTTATAGAGACATGGATTTTTTTAATGTGGGTAGTTAAACACGAACAACCATTAATCTATAAAGCTCTAGTGATTTGTGTCTGACCTAAATGTTATGCCCATGTTTGCAATGGTAGGTGGTACGTTTTTATAATTCTTTTTATTCTATTTATACTTCCCTGACAAATTTACTATTAAACAGTCTTTACCTTGTGTTGTGCTTTCTGGAAGAGATCTAGGAGATGTAAGAAGTGGGGCATAAGTTGCTGATTGAGTTGTTGATTTGATCTTTTGACCTCTCGGTGGCAGCTGATTATGAACTTCGTGAATAGTACCAGTCCCTGCATTTGGAGGCACTGCAGTTGAATCTGTTCAGAGAGTGAAATATCAAATATCCCAATACTAATTAAAAATATATAGTTTAGATTCATTTGATGATATATCAGACACACTTTAACATTTATAAGTTTAAGTTAAGAATCATTGTTTGGCGCCAACCTCAAAATTGATAGTGTTCTCTCTGATATTTTATAGTTATGAAAATCAATTTAAATGCAGAATGCATTTATAATGATGGGCAGAAGATAGCTTTAATTAGTAGTTTACTTCATAAAAATTAGCAAGTTAAAGAACCACTATTTAATAGCAAAACTCTATTTCAGCTATATGTGTGGAGAATAAACATCAATTCTTCTTAATTTCTTTTATAATTTCCTAAAAAAGCACCTTGAGCACTCTACAGTGTGGATTGGGCACGATGTAAGTCTAATTATCATTACTATGAGCATTGCTTTTAATCAGGGGGCAATTTCAATAATAAAACAAAGTCATAAAGTTACAAATAAAAAATAAATGAAGTATTGGTTACCATGATATATTGAGCTCAACATTGAAAGCCCAGGGCCAGTGTGTGGAGCAGGGAATGGTCGAAGAGGTTGATCTACAGCAAACTCAGGTTGATGTTGTGAGGTTGGGTGATAAGGTAGATCCATAGGGTAGGGAGTAACATGTTGTTGATGTTGTTGGGAATGTCTTTCTTGTTGGTTTCTTTCTGGGCAGTAGAAACCCGGTGGGTAATTACCGTCCATGGTTCATGGAGGTCTATTGTCATTGGATGACGCTAATAATAAAGGAACAAGAAAATAAGTGATTTAATTGAAACACTTTATATAAGTCATAAGCAAAACCACAAGATATTGTGTGATTTCATTGACACAATGGAAGTTAATATTAACCCAAAGAACAAAACTAAAAAATACATCAATGAGTGGCCAACACTTTTTTTATAAAGAGAACTTATTTGTAGCATGAATGGCATGACAATTATGTTTGAATGTGTTCATGGTGTAAAACTGATAGAAGCCAGGGTTCATTTCAGTAAAAAAAAAATTATAGGGTTCCATGACATTTGCTCTGGCGACAAATGCTCCGGGCTTGTCTTTGTTTAAGATGTAGGGTTAAGGTTGCAAAAGGGGTTTTATGTTAGGCTTCGGGTTAGGATAGAGTATAGTGTTACATGTAAATCCAGGGTTGAAATTGGTCATGCTATTAATGTGTGGAATTTGTAGCAATTGTCGCCGGAGAAAACGTCATGAAACCCTTTTATAGAACTGATGATGAGTCAAGTGCACCATCTGTGCACCATCAGAGAACAGTTTTAACCAATTTTTTTGTATTGCCAGAAGTGTCAACTTAATGAATATTGTTGTTCCTTTTGCCAAATCGTTACTGGCGACATATGGCCAGCCATAAAGCTGCTCTCAGCTAGCTCCGCCCCTTGCGAAGAGATTCCTCAAGAAAAATTACTCCTTTCCACTATGGTTGTTTTCCATTATCCATCCACACACAATACATATGTGCTTCTGACATTGGTGAGAAGACTTTGGTTGGGGAAAACATGTCTTGTTGTTTCATGAAGACTTCCTAATGAATGACAAGCAAGTTTTATACAACCCCCAAGAATGTTCCGTTATCTGATTGGTCCAAATTGGATCACATGACATTCTGCCAATTGCACTATGGCATCCAAAATGCACTATCCTGCACTCTGACGTCTTACCAAATGCACTATCCTGCACTCTGACGTCAGAGTGCAGGATAGTGCGAGGTCTGGAATTATCTAGAATTTAGATCAAATATAGCACATTCGGGGCAACTCATTAACATGGGGATGGGGGGGGATTGTATAAAACAATGAATGCATTGTTGTGCATAGAGGACCTAAATAATGAACTCTGTGATCGACTCGCCACATGGATATACCGCGCTCGGTCCTGCGGACCTCTGTGCGGTATATCCATTGGCTCTTCTCTCACATCGTTCATTATTTGGACCTGCATGCACACACTTACGTGCATTATTTGTATATTGTTGAATAAAGAGAGACGATTCTTGCAAATGATGTAAGCAATTCATATAAGAGTTTGAAAGAACAACTCACCAGTAGACCTACTGCAGGAATACGGCTCCCCTGATTGGTTCACATATGACCATGCTAGTTCCCATAATGTTGTGGGGAGCATAGGACGGTGGATGATGGCGTTAACTTGTAGCTGGGATTATACTACCCCACTACACTGCCTCCACTCGATTCTTTAGACCGGGGGGGGGGGGGGAACCAGCCCACATACACCAATTAAGAACAAACCCACCCTGGAACAGAAAGTTCTTATAAAAAAATGTTCCAAAGATCCCATGAAAAAAAAATCTGCAACACCCATAACTGGACATAAAGGGACCAAATATCAGGTGCATGGAATAGAGTCCCTTCAATCTAAATTTTAAGACCATTCCCAATCTGAAGATCATTCCTTATCCTTCTAAACTTAATCAGAAACTTGAGACAGAATAGAACCCAAAATGTTTTTCTTTCCTCTTGTTTTATATATGAAAGAAACCTTTAAACAGCCTGAACAAAAATCATTTTGGAATTAAAATCCATCACCAACAAACTAAAAGCCTGAGTAAATACAAAGAGACTCAATAGACCCAAAGAGTCTGCCCAATTTCAAAACGAATCAATGAAAATATCAATAAATTGAAAAAAATAAAAATTGGGCACCCTGTGGATACTCAAAACACAAATTTTAGACATTGTGCCAGAAATAAAAATTGGTCATAGTTTCTTGATATTCTTAATAGACCCTTTAATAATCTTAAGGAAAAATTAAATTGCCCAACATCCAACACAGATGTAAAAGATCAAACAATCCGTGGGGAAATGGACAAAAAAGGGACACATGTGTCACCATCTGATCTGAATGATAACCAGTATCGAAATTCATTTTTTGATCCAGCACCGGTGTCAAGGTTCCAAAGGTTAGGAACCCATCTTCCAGGCTTGGCCAAACGTGGTGTAACGACACCACGCTAGGCTGAAAAATTGCCCAACATCCCACACAGATGTAAAAGGTCAAACAATCCGTGGGGAAAGGGACCGTAGTAGGAAAACATGAACCTTGCCACATGAAGCTTATGAGTTGATCCTGGGGCTAATTTCTATAATAGCTTGCATTGATTATAGTGTTTGATTAATCACAGAAATTAACCTCAGGATCAACAGTGAAAGCTTCACTTATAGGGCATTGGCCCATGAATCATCTCTAGAACCCTGCTTAAGGGAAGTTTGGTCAAGGGGTTGATAGCCAACTCCCCAGAGCTTCCCCAGAAGTTGGGTTCGAGGTATGTACTCCCTCTTCTGCATACATTCAATGGGAGTTTTCTGCCTGATGATCTTGGTCAGAATCCCTCAAGACCACCGACAAAGGTAAACAGTCGTACATTCTATGGGAAGAGACCCTGGTCATGGCTTCCTCCCGATACAGCAGGGGAACAGGAACTATCACCCAGCTCCACCTCCTAACAACCCTGGTACTGTAAGGCCTTGAAGATTCTGCATCTCGCCAGAAGACAGGCGGGAACTCTCACCCTGCCCCACTTCTGACTGAACCGGCCTGTCGTCACAAGGTCCGGGGTGTTCCCCTGCAGATGATGGGCGAGAATGGTTTACTCTGCCCTATCACCCTATCAAAGAGGTTCCACGCTTGCTCATCCATTTCTTCTTGGGTTGGGTTCCTCTAATGATGAGGTTAATAGGCGGGAACAGTTACCCAGCCATTCACCATATCAAGGAGGTCCAACAACGCTTTCTCACCAAGTGCCTTTCATCCATTTACTCGTTTTGGTTCCTCTACTGATGAGGTTAATAGGCAAGAACAGTTATCCAGCCGTTCACCCTATCAAAGAGGTTCCATGCTTGCTCATCCATTTCTTCTTGCATTGGGTTCCTCTACTGATGAGGTTAATAGGCGAGAACAGTTACCCAGCCGTTCACCCTATCAAGGAGGTCCAACAACGCTTGCTCACCAAGTGCCTTTCATCCATTTCTTCTGGCGTTGGGCTCCTCTACTGATGAGGTTAATAGGCAAGAACAGTTACCCAGCCGTTCACCCTATCAAAGAGGTCCAACAACGCTTGATCATTAAGTGCCTTTTATCCATTTCCTGTAGTTTGGGTTCCTCTACTGGTGAGGTTAATAGGCGAGAACAGTTACCCAGCCGTTCACCCTACCAAAGAGGTCCAACAACACTTTCTCACCAAGTGCCTTTCATCCATTTTCTCGTTTTGGTTCCTCTACTGATGAGGTTAATAGGCGTGAACAGTTACCCAGCAGTTCACCCTATCAAAGAGGTCCAACGCTTGCTCACCAAGTGCCTTTCATCCATTTCTTCTTCCGGTTCCTCTACTGATGAGGTTAATAGGCGAGAACAGTTACCCAGACATTCACCCTACCAAGGAGGTCCCACGCTTGTTCACTAAGTGCCTTTCATCCATATCCTTTGGGGTTCGGTATCTCAGCTGACGAGTTTAATAGGCGAGGCCAGTTACCCAGTCATTCACCCTGCCGAGCTCCAATGCTACTTTTCTAAGTGCTTTCTATCAATTTCCTATAGGAATAACTGAGCCCAGTAACATAATGCTTAGTTATTGATCTTGGGGGTTGATTTCTATGATTGACTGCAATGATTATTGTGTATGATCAATTAGAGATAATATAATTGCCATATGATCAATCACAAAGCTCCATATTACTAGGCCAAGACCCTGTATAGATATATGGTCAAAGGCAAATTTTTTTCAAAGGGGGGGGTTACCAAAAGGGTTAAAATTTTAAAAGAAACTCAAAAGCGAGGGAGTAAAGTGACTGAGCTTATCATTGGGGCGCTTTTGCATTTTCTTAGGTGAAATGGTGCAGGGTGGACTTTTGAGAAAATTTTCAGTAAAAAGAAAAAGAAATTGATGCATACAGCCACGGATGTTTGCTAACTGCCTAATGCTTTATTTGGTGTGAGATAGGTACAGGGGCCGCAGAAATTTATTTACTTATTTTTTTTTTTTTTTTTTGGGGGGGGGCGGATGACCTCTGCACCACATGGCTACTTAGGCTGATGGGGGGGGGGGGGGGATGGTCTCTGCACCATAAAAATTCTTTGACTTATGGGAATCTTAATTCTGCCTACTCTTAATCTTGTATTTGGACCTCCTAGGTGCAGGTATCTCATCATCAGGGTGCCAGTGCTGCAGATCCCTGACTATTGGGCGGTGCCATCTCTGCGCACCATACGCCGGCACATCACGAGTTCTTTCGACATTCGGAATGTGCTCCATTATCCACTCATGGGTAAGAAACGTCGAACGGAGGATATAATACTGAAGGCACATAATCCACCTCCAATCATTCTGGTCAAATGCAATGTCATACTGCCCGTCGACAGTTATTTCAAACTCACTCCTCGAAACTTCGTAATCAGTCGTAACCAAGTAGTAGGGGTGCACTAGGTAGCCTAATAATGTGGCTTCTCTTACTCTTTCATGAGCTGGGTAAATAAAATCATTATGTAAAATGCCCCTTTCAGAGTATGACTGACGATATCTTAGTGCCATGATTTCGATCTGAAAAGGAAACAAAGAACAAAACACTGATTAGATTCTTGGGCCTGTATACTGAAGTCAGGTTTGATTTAAACTCTGGGGAGCGTTTCATGAAAGGACTTGTCGGACGTTTCATCCGACAAGTCCCATTTTATCCGACGGTTACCATAGTAAGAGTACCTCTCAGCCAATGAACATCAGAGAAAGATGTCAGATCTGACAACTTGTCGGATGAAAATGTTGATGAAACACTCCCCTGGTTTTAAGTTGTGGTTTAACTATGGAAAGCCAGTGTAATCGCATTAATCTCTCACAGTAAAGTTTCAATGTATCAGCTCGCTTGACTCCAAAACATAATTATTAACTGTGTGGGAAGAATAAGTATGAGAGTTGTTTTCACCATTAAAGAATTAGTAAAGAGCACAGTAAACGTGAGAAGCGTTTACGGTAAACAAATTTTGAAACATTTGGCTTCCCAAAATCTCAGTACAGATTAAATACATGGTCTAAGTTAGAGCCAACTTCAGAATACAGGCCTAGGAATACTATCTGATGACATTAAACTTCAACTGATTATATTGAATTTCTTTTGTTTGCTTCCCCCTTTTTTTTTCATCTTGATTTTTTTTTACTTTTTTGATTTGTGATATTTGTGGGCATATAAGATTCTAAATTCCTCGTATGTCAATTATATTTTTGTCAAATTACTTTAGGGAAAAAATCTCAAAAACTCACCTATGCGGTTTTTATAACTTCCCTATTTCCTTGTTTAATGGTAAACTCATTATTTATGTATATTCATTTGAAAGACTTAAAAACAAACAAAAAAATAAAATGAGGCTCACATTTGCTTGATTGTTATGTATTTTTACGAACTATTATATTGAGATTTTTAACTGGAAATAAATTAATGGAACGGAGCTTGAGGACCGTCCACACCCAAGAGAAAAATTGCATAATGAAGATGAAATACACTCACAAGTAGATTCACAGAAACGCAAATATCACACCAGTCAGAAGACAGAAATATGAAATAGCTCCTCGCCTCCTGGAATAATGTGAGAGTGTTAAATGCACAGCCTGACAAAACAAAAAACGGTGAAGATGCAAATGTTAAAACCTCGAACAAATCTCGGACAAAAGTAATCTTCATCTGCCTCTTCTGTAATTTCACAATCTTCTCTGTCACACAGACATCGGAACTGAAAAAAATATCAATCGGACTATCAGACAATTTTGGAATTCAAATAAAGGATAAATAGGCTTAAAAAGTGGGTATTAGTCTCTGTGTGAATACATCCAACACCATTTGAACATATAAATTCATAGCTTCTGTATAGAGGTATTCTTAGATATAATTGATATTTCATATTCCAAAGATATGCTGGATGCAGGGATCCATGATCTGCGTTCCAATACACCAGATCTAATACTCATGGGTAGACCCATCCTTCGAGACCATTCTCCAGAACAATACGAGTCAGTATTGACACTATTAGGAACCAACTGCATTATCCACTAATGTGAAGTGAATTTCAAACGAGTACTTGATAGACCAATTGAGTGAAGACCAAATTTGTGTCAATGATAACTTCAGAAGTCTACTCTTAAACAAAGTGAATGCAAACCCTAGTGAAAGGCTCATCCATAGCCTCTGGTTCCTCCTCTGGCTTACTGGCTACTGCAGGGAGCTCTTGTGCCCCAGGTTCATGAACCACCTCTAGCAAACCTGCTTGGTCCCTGGGACTGAGTCTTCCAAAGCCAAGTACCCTCCAATGAATGAGGGCTGCTCAGGAACTCAGTGGCCGTAGGCTAATAGGTATCAAACACTCCCAACCCCTATTTCTAGCTAAGGCAACAATCTCCACCTGCCCCCTTGGAGCGACTACTCCAATTGGTCCCGTTCACTCCTGATCCATATATTGGCAGAGAGTGTCCAGAGACCTAGTGCCAGTCAAGCACTTTGCTATTTCCTCCAGACATTCAACCCGCATATCACTGAGGAAAGGACGAGGGTACTCATCAGTTGGGAACTCTTGGAAGCACTTTGGCAAGTCCCAACAAACGTGCCACTTTAGCTTCCCCACAGCCTGGAATCAAGCAACTGAACACTACCAAGAGTTCTTCCCGGTCTTCTCTAACCCCTTATCCTCGTAATCTCCAGGTACAGTGAGGGGGGCCAGGGGCGAGAACATTTACCAAGCTCCCCTCCTGGTGTAGCCGATGCCGCAGGGGGCCTGGAATGATAATCCAGCTCACCTACCGACAGCCCCTGTATTGACTTGCTTTGACGGTGACGCTTGTGGGTATTGCCAGTATATTGATATTCAAATTCCATCATCAAAACCTCTGTGTCTGCCGAACACAAGTAGCTTGGTTGTAATAGGGTATCTGAATCCTTTGATTCCCGAACCTTTCTAACAGTGTGATCTTCTTCACTTTCTTTGGGAAAGCTTTTCCTTGATTATGAGTTTGAACAATCCTTCTGTGCCATGATTTTTATTCTAACAAGGAAACAGATAACAAAACATCAATGAGATTCTAAGAATACCTCACCAATGGTATTCAACTCGAGGAACATACACAATGAAGATAAAGATTGCATAGATTGTAATGCACTCAATACATGAACAGAGAAACGTCCATGACACCAGTAAGACGCAGAAATATGAAATAGCTCCTGGAAAGGTTAAAACAGTCTTCAATATTGCAGAAAAAAATGCACAGCCTTATTAAAACTTGCAAGAAAAAAAGACAGTGATGATATTAATGATAAAACGTCTGATGAATTTCAAATGTAATTCTTGTCTGCCTCCTCCATACTTATGCCCCCTCTCTATCCCCTTAATAACTTAAAAACATTGACAATGGAACATCATTAATTTGCAGCACTAAAGGCTTTCTGCACTGGCAATGCACTTTTCCCTGCCTCTGCTTCTTCTCATTGCTGCATCTGATCAGGCCTGCCAACATTGACAAGTGGAACGCCTCTGGCAGTCTCGCCTGTTTTACGTGCTTTGATATAGCAGCAGTGATGACTTTGAGAATGGCTATTCTATAATTATACACTAAACGAAACATTCATACATGATAAAATACCATGACTTATAGCCATGATCATGTGACCTAAGACATGTGCAATGGTATCATTCATGCTTAATTGCACTTATGTCTATGTTTCATGAACTAGTTACTAGGTCCATAAACTTTCTAAGTTATGATGCCAATTCAACGGATACCCCAAGCATGGCCAAAGTTCATTGACCTAAAATGACCTTTGATCTTGGTCATGTGACCTGAAACTCAGGCAGGATCTTCAGAGATGCATCAATATAGTATGTATTTCTAAGTTTCATGAACTAGGCCTAGGTCTAAAATTAAGCTTTTTATTTTGAGAATGGGAAAATATCCCACGAATCAGTGGAATATAACTCTTGGAATATTTTTGGTATTATCTGAGCCATCCAATATACATGTAATATAAATATCTATGCTGTTTGACCTGCGACCGATCGCATGCGACGTTTTGAAATCGGCCGTGAATAATACATGTGAGGAAATAGATACTGGCCAAAAAACACCAATTTTAAGGATAATGGAAGGATGGACATGGAGTGAAATACGGGTGAAGAGTAAGAAATTAAGATTTTTTCTTTCTCGTTATATTTCTAAATATACACAGAGAAGGCGTGCGATAAACTTTCTTGCTGGTTGCATTCTATGCGCACAACATTTTTCGACAAGCAAAAAAAAAAGAAGAAAGTTCTTTTAGGTTATGCAAACAACAATGGAAATTTGCATTTCCATTGTTGTTTGCATAATTTGCACCGCAGTATTAAGGATCTTCGTACGGATCGGATGGAGTATCTTGGCAGAGATTTGGAGGTATTAAAGCCTTAATAATCATCTTTATTAATAATTTTGACTATATTTTTAAAATTAAATTAGATTTAGATTCATAAATTGAATAAATTTGGAAGATTTTGGCGTGTTTTATTCTCTAACATTCATGTGATGAATGAAAACGTCAAAATTCATTATGAAATGACATGTATGCGTTGTGCGAGGTTAGTACACCTAACCTCGCATGCTTGTGTGAGTGTGTTGGAAGTGCCCCCCCTGAAGGCCTCTAATAAAGTAGTGACATGGAGTGGAGCCTGCACGAACTTCACTCAAGGTAACCCAGTTGTTGTTTGTCCGGACAGGTCGTGTGTCCGGACGTTCAATTTTAGAAAGTCATTTGCTATTTGGAAAAAATTACAAGCAAAGTTTCATCAATTTTTAGTACAAAATGTTAGAAAATATTATAGAGAACAAATTAGAAGACGATTATTGAATTAATATTTTTAGTGTAATCCAAACACAAAAAAAAAGGCTTCAAATATATAAAGTGTCTGGACACCCGACCCCCCCCCCAAAAAAAAAAAATATTACTTAGACTAGCTATGCATGTAGTGGTAGTCTTGAGCACGTTGAGCCTTGAGAACTCCATCAGTAGAGGCGCACGGCCAATATGGGAGACTCTCTCCAATAGGGGAGACAATCTCCCACATTGGAGACTTGCTTTGCAAAAGGTCAAAAGAAACAACACCAACAAAAGCATGATTTTTTCCACCCAAAATTTTGTCTCACTGAGGTCAGAAGCCCATTTGTTTTGGGTGTGATTGACAACAAAAATCCTTATCAAAACAAAAGTAGACGGTGAATTTTTAAAGTAGACGGTGAAAAGGGGTAATTTGTCATGAGGAATCTGCTTATCACATTTTTATTTGCCGCCAAGGTAATCCTTTTGCCGCAAATGTAAACAAAGGAAATTAGTCTCCAAAACTGGAGACTGTCTCTGAAATTGGATACCCAAATTCTTTACAAAAGTCTCTGATATTGGAGATAATTTCCCACATTGGAGACAGTCTCCAATATTGGCCATGCGCCTCTACTGTCCATGAATGATTCTTTTTTAAAAAAATTGACATATACTTCTTCATCATCATGATGAAGAAGTATATGTCAAATTTTTTAAAAAGACGTCATCATGCAGTCCTCAAGACTAGACAAGAAGTTTGTGGGGCGGGGCGTTTCTGAAAGTGAAATTTATGAATGATAAACAAATAAAATTTTGTAAGCTTGCTAGCATTAAAGTGTTATTTAATAGCTATATTACATGATTTTTTTTTTTAAATACAGACAAATTATACATCACTTTAAAGGATTTTTCAAGACAAATTCAATGGTGAAGACCAAATTACAATTGGAGCACCATAACTGAAGATATGGCCTCTTAAAGGGACGCTATACGCGGAACTTTTCTGCCACCCAAGACAAGTACCCATTGGGTGGCAGATCTACAGGTACTTGTAGATCTAAGAAACTTCCATACTTTTTTTTCATGTAGGTTACTAAGTTAATTTGACTAAAATGCAACACAAGAGGTGATCTTGTAGAGCATGGCTGTGTTACCTTCATATTTTTCTTATTCAAACAGCTTCTATTTGTGAAAATATAGTATACAAGAAGAAAGATAACAAATTAGAATAAGACAAGAGAAGTGCATGGGACGCTTTGCGTTGTTAAAAAAAAATAATCAACTCTTGGGGGTCTCATTCCTCAACAGACTTTAATCAGAAAATAAAAATGAATGTCCCACTATACTTCCCGGTATCTGTAAGATTTATATCATTCAAAAGTAGAAAATTAAGTTTTGCAAGTAAATTTTTTTTTCTTTCTGTTTGTCCATGTTCACTCTGTATTCTGTATAATTACCATGATGTCTCAAACTTGTTTGCAGATCCGAGAATGCGAGATCAGACAGCTGGAGCTGCAACAGTAGCTAGAAATGTACTCCACTGCTTAGAATTATAGAATATATTAACATCAAATATATTGGAATATATAAAGTTAAAAAGCAAGTCTCTGACATTATCTGAATTTCTACTACATTTAAAATCACATTTACAAAATAATCTCCCTCCTAGTAAACATAATAAAACAGGGACCCATTATTGTGTACATCATGTGAATTGATGAGACAGCTTATTGATATGACACAAAACAACAGAATATAGATATAGTCATGTATCTATTCATTTTAATACCAGTACCAGGCAGCAGTCAATGCATGGTCTGCGCCTGTACACCATGAAAAAAAAATGAGACTGGAATTAAACATGCTTTAATTCCCGCCTGTTTTTTTTTTCTTGAAATATTAAGTTGAAATTATCATTAATTTATCATCAATACACATAATTCATGCAGAAATCAAATGCACAACTTATCACCTACAACTAATTTCAATGGGTTTAACAATAACATACATGCATCAAGTACCACACCCACAGCCACCACGCCCACTCACTCCTTTCGGTCAGCCATGGCACCAAAATCACACTCTAGGCGGCACAACATGGGCTTGCATTCGCCTCTTGCGCAGCTATGCGACACATTCTTATATATCAAAATTAGATTTTCTGATACAAATACACTTCAAAAAATTAATTTATATCTGATATTTGACTGTTCCCTGGGAAATTTTCTGTTTATACGGCTTTGAAGTAAGAAAATAGAAACATGATTTACCTTAAGTGTCCAAAAAACTCCTTTTTGTAACGAAAAACATTGCCGACATTGAACTGAAATCGTCACTAACTTATAGAAGAAAGTCTGCCGATTTTAATGATACATAACACATGGTTATTTGATGCCCCTAGAGGGCGTCAAGTAAAAGTAACTTGCAAGATTAACCCGGTTCTGGAGTCATATTTTCCAAAATGGCGACTTCCATCGTGTGACGACGGACAGGTGGTGCTCTCGAAAACGGCCTTAAAAACAACATTTTGGCGATGCAAATGTGAGTAAATTGACTAGAAATAAGAAGTTTAGATATAATAGAAAAAGATCGTAACATTTTATGAAAAAAGGATTTGAAATGTTGATACACTGGCTCAATGAATTTTGCCCATTTTGTGTGTTGGCAGAATAGGAAATGTGTTAAACGCGAACCCGTTGCGATCGCTATATTTAAATCAAATTTATACAATTTCATGAGATATTATTTTAACGGATGAAGAAAATATGTTTGCAGTTCATTTATTTGAAATGGTGCATCATTTAACATGGGCAACACGAAAGACGGTCCTTGCAAAGACCCTTTCAACGTGCAATCAGCCCCTGGCCTGGTTCCGGCCCGCTTCGCTTCGCGAGAGCTCCCCACCGAATTCCGTGGTCGTGGAGCTCCCAAATCCTGGGAGAGTGGGACCGTGGCGTGGGACGGGTTTTACGAGAATTTTAGCGCTCGTGAGATACATTCATCATGCAAAACACACATTCTAATTTTGTTATAGTTTACTTAAGTATACACATCTATAGTAATTTTCTTTTTATTCAGTACAAAACATGAAAATCAATACCTTATTCTCTTCCAAAAATTGTCCGGACAAGCTCTAAAGGTCGTGATTTATGGTATCTCCGCCGAGACAAAATTTGATGCAAAATTTGCAAATGTGGCATGGGTTGGAGTAACATCTAAATTCGATATAACGGATCATATACATTCGACAATTTCTTAAATAAAGGTGCGGATAGTGCAAGGTAATGAACATTGGTAATTATTCTTAAACATTTGTTTTGAATTTTTAGTCCATTTGATATGAAGCCCAGACAATATTGCAATATTTTAAATAAGGGAAAATTATGGAATGGTATAGAGCCATCAGATTTTTATGAAGCAAACTATGCTTGAAAGTTTGTAAATTTAACCAGTATTCCTATACTTATCTTATTAGTTAGGGGGAGGCCTAATAAGTTTCGGGTTATACTCTACTTTACTTGAAAGTCAAATCTACCCCAGAAAAACTTTGAACGAATAAATTCAGAAAAAACTATATAGCAGAACACTGCAAACATTCATCAAACTTGGGTGTAAGATAAGAAAGTTATGACATTTTAAAGTTTCGTTTATTTTTCACAGAAGAGTGATATCATGGATATGCAACTAGAAGTGACACAATTATGCACATGAGACACACGATGATGTTCCAAACTCAATATCTAGTTTGTTGTTTATTGTTTGAATTAGGCCCGTAGGCCTATACATTTTTTCTTTGCTTACAGATTTGACAACAAGGACCAACTTGACTGAACCAGATAGTATATTAAACAATATTAATTCCACATGATTAGGAAGGATTTTTTTTTTACTTGACAAAGGGGAGAAAGCTAGAAAAATAAACATTTCCTATGATAAAATACAAAAGAGATTGTGAGTGGATGACGTCATCAGTCTCCTCATTTGCATACAAACCGGGATGTGCATATAGAATGTTTTTTGAATTAAGCGAAAGGCTTTGAAATGTCATATATTTCTTATTCTACGTCCGATTTTGATGAAATTTTCAGATTTATGCTTGCTGGATTTTTAATTCTTCATCATGGACCTATAGGATTTCGACGGACGTAGGCCTAGCATTTGTGGATAAAACGGCCGACGTACGTCCTTTCATGAAACGCTACCCTGATAGTAATAAGTTTTTCTACACATTCTTTTTTGGGGGTGAAAAAATTGGGGGGGGGGCTGACGCTCCCCCCTTCTTTCTGTGTCCCCTGAAATAGACTTTTCGATCCTAACAGGTATAGTGGGCCTATCCTGTCGATCGTCGTGCTAGCAAATGTAATACATTAAGATATATTGATGTAAAATGATATCGCCTTTAGTTTTGACCGTTTTAGGGAGGGAGGGCTATACATCTTTGTGGTGTTCTATTCGTTTGTTTATGATTATGATAAATTGCGTCTTTAAGTTTCACTCAATAGTATACAAGTGTCACCAAGAAACATAACGTACGTATGGCGCTGTATGGATACTACAAACAAAAATTAACTATATGTATAGTAGGCCTCCTTATGAGCAGATATAGGCCTATAAATACTTGAGTCAGTGTCAGACATTAGTGTGCGGAGATTCTACTTGAGCTTTTTGTAAAATAATCCAACTTTGAATAGCAAGTTCAGATCAACTCCCATATATGGTGAGACTGAATTGCGGAGTGTCGAAGATCTTAAATAGCGCCATCTATATTAGCTTATGCTTGTCCGGAAGCAGATTTTTTTGCAGGGGGGGGGGGGGGGCATCACACGCGTAAACTTTTTCGAAAACAAAAATCGAAAGCAAGGGAATGAAGCTACCAAGTTTTTTATTGGGCGTATTTGCTTTAGTCAAGTGAAATTGAAAGATTTGGTGCATAATTTTCGTGGATTTGTGGAAATTTTAAGTAAAAAAATGAAGGTTTTCAAAATTTCTGGGGGCTGGGGCAATTGCCCCCCTGCTGCGTACGGCCATGGGCTCATGGTCATTGTTATATGAACGGCAATCACTGATCTCGACACTCGACTGACATCAATTTTGAACACTTTCAGGGGAGAATTTCATCAATATTTCCATCCAACAAGTTGTTAGATCTGACATCTTTCCTTGATTCTGATTGGCTGAGAGGCACTGTTCCTATGGTAACTGTCGGATAAACTGGTACTTGTCGGATAAAATGTCCGACAAGTCCTTTCGTGAAACGCCCCCAGGGGAGCGTTTCATGAAAGGACTTGTCAGACGTTTTATCCGACAAGTCCCATTTTATCTGACAGTTACCATAGTAACATTGCTTATCACCAAATCAGAATCAAGGAAAGATGTCATATCTGACAACATGTCGGACAGAAATATTGATGAAACGCTCCCCAGGTGTTCAATTTCTTCCTGTGTATGATGTTATTGACATATCTGTCATCTGTAATCAATATAAAAAAATATGAAGAGTGAACGTTTAGTTTGACAAAATAGAGAGATAAAATCACATTTTTAAAAGAAATATTATAGGTCCATTATAGAAAAGGTGTATAGGCCCTACCTGAAAATGTTACGTCTAGATAAAATACGCAAATATCTTTAAATCGGTCCACCTCTTCCAGGGGCCGCGGAACCGGGGGGGGGGGCTGGCTTCAGCCCCCCTCAATTTTTACCAAAACCATGTACAAAAACGCAAAAATGACCATATGATTGTGATTTTTTGCATGGTCAGCCCCCCCCCCCCCACTTTGAAAACCGTTCCGTGGCCCCTGTCTTCCAAAATAATGAATACAAGGGGGAGGTGGTTGTTTCTAAATTCCGTGAATCTATTCTCACTATTTCAGACTCTGCATTATGCACTAAGTGAATTTGCAAAAAAGCAAAGGGTATGTGAATGCAGACTAGTCTTATCCCCCAATTACTCCCCTCTCTTTCTTTCTCACTCCATGTTCTTTCTTTCTTCCTTCCTTCCTTTCTTTCTTTCTTTCTTTCTTTCTTTCTTACTCTTTTCTCCCGCTCCAATTTCATCCATTTCTCTCTCTTTCCCCCGATTCTCTTCTCCCTCCCTCTCCCTCTCTCACTTTCATATCTTCCCAAAATCTGAATCCTCTCGATCTTCTTCAGCGCTCCTTTTTATTCTGAACAGCAACATTTCTGGATCACAACCCCAACAAAAAGTTGATTTGAATAAAATGAGTAAAATCCAAAAGCATATCACTGAAAATTTCATCTATCGGATGTGAAATTAAAAAGATACGACATTTTAAAGTTTCGCTTCATTTAATGAAACAGCTGTGTGCACATATACTGGCCGGTATGCAAATGACGAGACTGATGACGTTATCCACTCACAATTTCTTTTGTATTTTATTATATAAAATAATCTAATTTCTCCTCATTGTCAAGTGATACAATAATGATTCCTCCTTGAACATGTGAAATTAGCATTGTTTAATACCTTATGGTCCAGTCAAGTTGGTCCTTATTGTTAAGGTTGTAAAAAATGAAATGATTTCATAATTCAAACAATAAAAAAAAAGAAATAGTGAGTGATGGACATCATCAACTGATTCATTTGCATGTCACTGAGATGTGCATATCACTGTTTTGAGAAAAATAAGCGAAAATTTACTTTCTTATTTTACATCCTATTTTGATGAAATCCTGCATACAGAATAATATAATCAAGAACCAGCAGAAGACGATTACTTTTATTTATTTAATGTTTTCACTTTCAACAAGTTTACGCACACGATAATAAGTCAAAGTAAGAAACAAGAAACTCACAAAAATTATTTGTCGAGGAAGTCGAAACTCTTAAAATCGTTTTAAGTTTATATCCATGATATTTTCAACTTCTGTGTTTTTATTCATTTAATTACGACTAATTTGTGATTCAAACATGAGTGAAGATTCTTGTACATGGCAAAGTTCTATAAAAACTTAATATATATATTTAAAAAAATGTCCTTATAATTGTCATTGAAAAGTTTGCCCCGATCCCACTGATCCTAGCTTATCAGCTTATTTTCCAAAGCGATGCTTGCTGAAGAACGCAATCATATACGGAAGAGCTTTTGAGGCAATAGAATTGGAACAGAAGATTTACTTTGATTTTCAAATCGAATGAAGAAAGTGAAAAATACTGCTATGTGCAATCCTAACTCTGTTGTGTTGTATTAGTTTGAAGGTTTCGTTACTAATTAGTAACTGCTGATTATAGCTTTAATATCGAAATTATCGACTAGTGTCGCGTCGTGCTGATACAACAGAATTAGAGAAACACGCTGGCAAGACATTTGCAAACTTATTACTCGTATCTCATGTCTCGATAGTGGATGAATATATACAAAGAGGTAGTTTGGTCATGATTTATACAATGCTGGAATGACGCGCATCATACTGATCTATCAAGAGAATAACGAAACGTTTGAAAATGATAGTTTTTTATTTACACGTTTACCGGTTGGCGTAACTGTATGGAGCCCACCACCTACACAGCAAAAACTGTGGTGTTAATCGGTGTACATAGATGACCACATCAGTTATTTTACACCGGTGTTAAATTGGTGGTGTTAGTTTTACACCTATAGGTGTTATTACAACACCTTTTGTTGTTACATTTACACTCTTTGGTGTTATGTTTAATCTCTAGGGTGTAATTTTAACACCTCAGGGTGTGGTCCTCTATTAACACCTATTGGTGTCAGTTTTAACACCGCAGTTTTTACGGTGTGCATGGAGCCCACCACCTATAAACTTCCAAGTGAGAAGAAAGCGGGGGGGGGGGGGTAGACAACAGCTAGAGAAGAGGAATAATGACTAAACGGTAAGGGAGTGGGGGTGTTCTCTTTAAAGGGAGGAGTAAGTCATCAGGGTCCAATCTTAAAAAGAGAACAGGCGCGGATCCAGGGGGGGGGGTCTGAATGTGCGCTAGCCCCCTCCCCCACCCCCGTATGATTTTCTTTTTTAAAAGAGAGAGACGAATAGACCTTTAATATACAACTTTTTATTACTTTTTTGCTTGTCAAATTTCCAACGGGTAAAATGTGCCACCCCTGTTTTAAAATCCTGGATCCTGTAGCACCCCGAAAATTTCAACTCTGGATCCGCGCCTGATTGATCCGATCAACCTCAACTATAGGGAAATATATCAATGTTTTAATTTTTCTACAGAAAATTCGCTAAATTTACTTTGTGAACAAAGAGAAGCACACTGAAGTTTCAAGATAACAACGAAATCAAATCAAGAAAATATTTTGAATACAATATACATTTTAGATGGTGACGTTGCAGGCTTTCCATAGTTGTGATTGATCGGATGAATCGCAACTCTATGTAAGATGGGGCCCACGTCATAAGGCCCATTCCTCTCCAAAAAATAAAAGTTCAGAATATGCTCTATTGCATGTTATCTTGCCCCCATCCCCTCCATTGGAATGTTTCACGAAACACTTTATTGCTCTGAACCAGTCAGATGCAATGATTTCGGTAGCTTATAACGTGAGTTGGTGAAAAATCACCGACTTTTCATGTCATGAATGCTTCCCCTGTCTACCCTCAAACCACTCCTAAAACTCTTCCATTGTCTTCCCCAAAAGGCCACCGCACACCTTACGACTGTTTGCGATCCTATTTTGGAACAATTCGCATTTTGCTCATTTTCTGAAAATGTGAATGGAACATATCATTTAGTTTGGGTTAAATAAATTGAAAGAATACTAACATAACCATTTTGAAAGATTGCAAGTCTTTATTTTGGAGTAAAGGCCGACTTAGTTTCAAATCGTAACAAATCGTACGACTGCTATGACGTCATTACGAATAGATATTAAATTGGCTTTTTTCTAAGAAGGATGATAACATAGTCACAGATTTGAACATAGGTATTCGTAAGATGATTTAGAACATTACACAGTAAGGCATTCCAAGTCTCAATGTTAGCATTCAATTTTACTACGTTTTTTTCCAACATTGAGTCGCAGACCAATCGTAAGGTGTGCGGTCGCCTTAACGTACCCTCCCCAAACCAAAGCCCTCTATCATTTGTTATTGGTGTCCCCATTCTTGGACGGATCGCCATCACTGTCTGAATCAGCACTGACATCATTGCCCTCTTCAAGTGCAAGTTTGGCGTCGTCGTCATCATCGTCACATTCGTCGTCATCATCGCCGTCAAACGGATGCAGGGGGTCTCGGGTTTGCTTCTTCTCCTTCATCCTCCTGTTCTGGAACCAAGTCTTCACCTAGATAGATAGATAGATAGATTGATAGATAAATGGATGGATATATAGATAGATAGATAGAACGAAAGATAGATAGAGAGGGAGGAGACAGAGGGGGAGAGAGAGAGATGGGTAAGAGAATGATAAGATCATGTCTCTTTTCCCGCATAATTATGGTTATTTCTACGGTTCGACATGTAACACTTTGTGCAACACTGTCTGCAAATGATGGAAATCTTCCTTGCTTCCACCAAGGAGCTTCCAACACATCTGTGAAAATACTTTCGGCAATTTAGACGCCAATCAGCGATTTCTTTTTTTTTCAATCGCAATTTGAGGATAGAATGGCATAAAGAATAAGGTGTGTACAGAAACAGGTGGCGACATAAAAAGATGAACAAGCAGGTAACGGTTATCTAATCTTCGACCATGCGGTGGTCGCATTATGTGATCAAGAGGGGAATTAAATGATAAGAGATTACTCAGAATAATTGGATACGTCAATGTGATCTTTTCAACGTGGAGGAAAAATTTGATGGGCCTTTTTTCCATTGGTCTATTGCCAATTCTTCTCATACCAACTCGTCTCCAATGATGGACCAGTAAATTTGTATTAGATTTAGACATATATAAAACAACAATATTTCATTCCAACAACGAGCTTAAAAACGCTTTAGAAATTTACAAAGTTTCTGACAAAATTCATTCAAGATTTAAAAAAAACCAAGACAACTAACAACAAAAAAGGTAGACAAATAAAACTTCATCAAAACTGCCTCAAAAAAGGCGCTCCATAAACAGAAGACATCGCCTTTGTCAACAGATTTGATTTCACATAGCTTAGGCATAATACACACGGGATTAAAAAGGCTAGTAATTTGCGAAACCATCTCTCCATGGGAATAAAAAACAACGACAAAAAACAAAGACAACCCTCCCCAAAAAATATAACATAATGGGGCGGGGCACGTACACCCCCTCTTGTGCCCCCAACCCCGGAAAGCGACACTCTAATTAAAAAAAGATTTACCCAATATTGAGTCAAATGGGAACATGCATGTTTGTTGGGTAAAAAGAAACTAAATATCTTTTTTTATTATTTTACGAAATGTTGCGTTGAAATTTACCCTTCAAATTTGCAATTTGCCCAATATTGGGGAACAAAATTACCAAGTAAACATGCATGTTCCCTTCTGTTTTAAGACTGGAGGAGGGGCGTCTGGGTGCGAGATTTAAGAAAAAAAATGTTACCTGTGCCTCAGTAAGAAATAGAACATTGGCCAGTTCAACTCGTTCATGGGTTGATAGGTACTGCTGGTGGACGAAGCGCTCTTCCAGGCCCCGAATCTGGTAATCGGTGAACACGGTGCGGGCTTTACGACGTCGACAGTAGCGCAACGACGAGTAGTGGTGGTCGGGCTCGAACGGGGAGGGTATGCTGTATCCCGCTGGAAGAAGTCAGAGTAAAAAAAAACGATTTAAATTCAATAAACATTGGTATTTTGAAACATTAAAGATATTCATCTTATTATTATTACTAGTATTATTATCATTCATCTTACACTTATTGCCCATATTTTGGAGAACTTGATCAGTCAGTGTTTGTGACAAACACACAGGTTTTTCATTTCAATTTATTTTCATTCTTCAAAATAATACAAATAAGTACAAGATAGATTGATTCAATTTAAATAATAGCATGAACAAAGTTCAATATTGAAAAAAAATGATATACATATTCGAAAGTGATTTAAATATAAATTAACATACATGTCAAATTTAAACCAATATAATCAATATCATTTAATATAATTAAATCAATGCAATTATATATCATATAAGAAGAATAGGGTTAATAGGGTTAAACCCTATTAGCGTTTGGCAAATTGACTTAAATCAGAAATGAATAAAGAACCAAGCGAGTATGCTATTTTAATTCGAATATTAGTGTGCATATAATAGTTCATAATACACCGAAAAAGCTGAATAATGAAATATGAAAAAGTAAGAATATTTGTGAAGAGCCATGACGGTGGCGGGTTGGTCTGCAGGCACATATACCCTGATTGGAACATTGAACAACAAGTGTGCCTCCAGGCAAAGACTAGCACATACAAAACTTGCTGTCCACACAAGGCGTGAGTAGGCTGCACATTCAGACCCTTAACTCGAGTGAAGGGTCTGTCCAGCAGACGAGTGGCGGGTGGACGCGAACCATTTTTAAAAAATGTATCTCCCTTCACCAATGAAAGGCTATACCTATTTCTTTCCTTTCTACCAATCCTCGTATCTTTCCATATTTTTTCCTTGTTGTGTGTGTTTTTTCTCTCTTTATCTTATATTTTAACCCAGGCATCCCCCGCCCACAGTCATTTGAACGAAAAAAATAAACAAATAAAAGAAATAGTAAAAAGAAAGACACGATGCAAATGAAGGCGCTGATATCCTATCCCCCCCCCCCCCCCCCGCCTCTCTCTTTCTCTTTCTCACTTTACACTCACTTTCCCATTGAGTTGTAGAAAAAAAATAAAACTTCTCCAAATAATATCAAAACTCGGGACAAAATAATGATCGGAAGAAATAACTGCAGTGCCAAAAGGTCAATGGCTTCAAACAAATAAAACTAACAAGATTAGGATATAATGGGTTATAAATAAATACAATCGATTTCAAATCGACCAGTCGCCCGCCTCCTTCCCCAGAATAAAATAAAGATAATTGATGAGTCGAGTGAATTTTATTGAAGTGCAAGCGAGCTGTCGTTTTCTCCAAACACTCTTGATATTCTCATAAGACTGTTAATCGCTTTGGTAACCCCAACATCGTTGATAATCAATGAATTCTTTGTAAAATGGCACCCGATTACGGGATAAAGGCCCCCGTCTTTTTGTTTTGGGGGCATACAGCGGGCGCAGGCCGGCGAGACCGTTATGCTTGCTCGACCAGAAAGTTTTAACTAGTTAACAATGACAGATTAAGGGATTATCGGCGGATAATCCAATTTGACGTTTAGCGAATATCGATTCAATGTCAAGGAATTACAAGAGATCCAGGGTCGGATGAAAAAGCGCGAAGAAAAAGAGGGGAAATGGAAAACTGTCAATTATTGATGACGATAAAACAGCACCCGGAAGTAAAGAAAATGAGAGTCATATAGTTCAACGATTTTAAAAGGAAGGGGCGGGGGCGTCACCCCCTGTACTGGGAATTCATTAATTTGAATATTTTAGAGGGTGTACGAATAAGATCACATTGCTTTCTGTGCAATAAGTGAAATGTGAACTCCATAAATTTGAATTATAATCGAAATCGGAACTGAATTATGATTTTAATGCGTTTTAAAGTTGGCTCATATCATCTTATTCCTCAGGACCTAGCGAACATTTCATATTATAGGAGCCGTATATGCAGCCTTTCATTTTCTTTTTCTAATTTATCTTTTTTTTCATCATACTTTTATGATGATGATGATGCACAGCATTTGTCAAAGACATTCAAATGCGCATTGGAGGAGCCAGCCAATCTGGTTCGCCAAGAAGGGTGCGTACATAGAACTGCTTTCAACTTTTTAAATACAATATCTTCAAGTTATTATTTCCATCGATAATACTCATTTAGAATGTTGCTTGCCTATTTAGGATCTATATAGTTCGTACGTTAAACACTGTAAATGACATAAATTGAAACAAGACAGAGCAATATCTAAGCTTAATTTCAACTTGAACCTAGCATTAACAATTTCCGGAAAATGGATCAATGAAAAATGATAAAACAGAAAAATATTACGATATTACTAAGATCACAGACGAAAGTACTTGATGAATAAATGAGAGTAATAAATTAGTGAATAAATAGGTAGATAAACATGTGATTAAAGGTCAAGTCTACCTCAGAAAAGTGTTGATTTCATCAATAGAGAAAAATCAAACAAGCATAATGCTGAAAATTTCATCAAAATCGGATGTAATATAAGAAATTTATGACACTTTAAAGTTTCGCTTATTCTTCACAAAATAGTTAGATGGTTAATTTAGTCATATGCAACTAAGAGAATCGATGATGTCCATCACTCACTATTTCCTTTGTTTTTTACTGTTTGAATTATACAAAATTTCATTTTTACAGATTTGACAATAAACCAACTTTACTGAACCATAAAATGTTAAACAATGATAATTCCACATGTTCAGGGAGAAATGAAACTTCGTTTCACTGGACAATGAGGAGAAAATTAGAATATTTCAATTTCATATAATAATAAAATACAAAAGAAATAGTGAGTGTGTGATGTCATCAGTTCCCTCATTTGCATACCGACCGGGATGTGCATATAACTGTCTTATGATATCAAGCGAAATTTAAAAATGTCTTAACTTTTTTTTATTTTACATCCGATTTTGATGAAATTTTCAGCGTTAACAAACTTGTTGAATTTTTCTCTTTTTATTAAAATCAACTTGTTGTTGGGGTGGACTTGTCCTTTAATCAAAGAAGTTGACGAAATGATACTAAACTGAATGAAAATAGATTGATGAGTGAACGTGTTGGTAATAGACGAATTGGCAATTTACCAATGAGAGATCATACATGGCGTCTGTCGGTATGCTCCCCATTTAAAGCCTGGCTAAAACTTTGTTAAAAAGGGCCAATAATGTGAATATTATTCAGATTTTGGTCAATCATTCTAATCTTATACAAAAGGGAAGTGGCCAGTGATCTTCAACCATATGAGAATTCTCGTTTTTCTTAATATCCAGCACCCTTTCTCTGTAATGTCTTTTTATCCCCTAAAATAGGGCCATTTGATAACTTATCTAAAAAAAATCTAGTAATTGATACTAAGTAAACTGAATGAAAATAGATTGATGAGTGGACGAGTTGGTAATAGACGAATTGGCGATTGACCCTATTTTTACTCTTAGTCTAACAATATTACCACAGACGCATTAATCTGTTCATGGCAGTCCTATAATTCAATACTTTTTTTTCTGAGTTTTCTCATAAGTTTTTCCTGATTAACGTGATTGGGGTAATTAGTCTACAGGCAATTCTTAGTTATTTTCCCATTAGGCCTAGCAAATTCAACCATGTCAACATTATGTAAACTCAATCTGCTTGTCTTGACCCCCCAAACAAAGAAAAAATCGGGGGGGGGAGGGGGTGCAGAACCACCTAATTGGAAATTCGTTTGGTATATGTACATGATGTACACACAGTAAGGAAAGTCACATATAACTCTGGGGATTGGTTTGACAACATTTACATTTTTCTTTATTTCTTTTTTTGACTTGTCAATTTCATTTGGAGAAATTCGCCTTCATGTACGGGAATGAAAGCTTTGTTTGTTTTTTGCTCTTTTCTTGACAAACTATCATCATCCCTCTTTGAAACTTGTTTCCCTGCACCTGATTGTGATATTGTAACAAATCAAATATCAGGTACATCATCATCCAGAAAAGACCAGAATTCCAACGTTAACTAAAAGTGGCTTACCGGGTGTTAACAAGAAATAAGGTTGATCATACATCATCTGTCCTGCACATAGGCAGTTGAAGGGGTGCATCCTCCCGGGCATCGCCGGGCCGAAGGATGGATGGATGCCCTTCTCTGGTACTGGAGGATGGGTCGGAAAGTGCGGCGGATGATATAACGAAGAAGCCGCCGCAAGGTGTTGCTGGTAAAGTTGCTGGTGTTGTTGCCAGAGTAGAGTGTCGTACCACTTATCAGCGGGCATAAGATCGGCACTCGACTCATCAGCTCCGTCTGTGTTATCTGAATCGTTCCTCATTCGTTTCTTCCCTTCCGGAGCTTGAGCTCGAGGAGTAAGAGACGGTCGACCGGTCGGTGTGGTTATTTCGGCCGGTTCCGTCGGCCCAGCAGAGGCATGAACTGCATCATTGGAATGGCAAGCAGGTGACAGTATCTTCTCGATAGAGAACGCGGCATTGGAAGATGCCTTCCCGTTGTCATGGTTACCAGGTTGTTTCTCCAAAGGTTGGCTAAACTTCGTCATGTTGCGGCCCATCATTTCGCTAGTCAGTTCGGCATCACCCTCTGTCTTTCGCCTTTTGTGTGCCGCGGTTACACCCGGGCTTACCACCTCGGAGTTTTGTGGTATTGATCCTGGAGTTTTCTCATTTCGTGGGTTCTGGATATTTTTAAAACAGTCTGCCTGGTCCGGCATTATAATTACCAATATCACCAAATCCCAATGAATGAATTTCTTAATAAATATTCTCAATATTGCCCGTTTGGCATCTACTATTAAATACAATGAGCAAAAAATAATAAAAAAATACCTATTCGATAAATACCAATGAGGACCAGATTTTAAATATCACACTTGCTTTGCATGATCGACGTAAGAAAAGTAAAATGAGTTTTAGACCTACAAGTTATCTGTATTGTCTACTAGTATAACGAAGTTACTGATCATGAGCTGTGGTTACCATCTCTGAATCTTCGCAGTTTCGAGTTGAAATATGATGACATCTGAGATGATTAATCCAGTACACTTAGTTGGGTAGCAAGTAAATATCGAATCCCGACAACAAACGATATACTGGCATATAGATGATAGAGAAATAGCACAAATTGGGATATAACTCTTCACGGTATAAACTTTATACAAAGTTATACTTCTAGTTCTACTAGTTCTTCCAAAACTGGTGATGAGTTCGAGTGATGCCGTCTTTTTACACCAAAAACGAAATCTGTCAAGTTCCGGCCGCCAAAGTGCGAGTATATTGCACGCATGCATGGCAAGGCGGACTCAGCTGCCTAATCCCCGAGTAACGGTGATTGCGTAACGTTATCCCGAAATATGGATTTGGATAGGTCGCGCGTTATCCCGTAAATCTGTTCAATCAGACATGGGGATGAGGGAGAGTGATGGCGTTCAGGATGAAGATGCTGATCTAATCAGAAGGACTTCCCGAAAAATTATCGCGCTCTCCCATCTGACTCCTCTTCCTTTTCCCGCTCCCATCATCTTTTCTCCCACTCTTTCCCACACTCCATCCCGCCCCCTCTCTTTATCACACACTGTCCACTCTCGAGGTAAATTGCCAATTCGTCCACTGCCAACTCGTCCACTCACCATATAGTCTATACCTTCATTTAGAATAATGCCATTCCGTCCAACATTTCGTGTAACAACCATTTGGTCCAATAATCACTTCGTCTGATCAACACTTCGTTTATTACAATTTCGTCTAATAAACAGTTAGTGTGCTACCCATTTTCTTTTCATTCATATTGCACAATATTAACACTTCAGTTTATTTATGCCAAATGGTATATTATGAACTAAATGGCTATTGGACCAACTGATTATTAGACGGAATGGCATTAGATTAAATGAAAGTAGACCATGTGGTGAGCAGACGAACGGATGGACCTAGACGAGTTTATTATTGGACAAATAAACCACTGTACTCTCGATATTCCTACCTCTCTCTTTTTTTACCTCCTCTTCCTCTTCTCTATCTCCCTCCCTCCAACCTTTCCTCGATCTCTCTATCTCTCTCCATCTCGATCTCTTCACTGCTTGAATATTGAAATACAATTTGAAATGGACAATAATAAGGTTTCTGTGTGTCCTCGTCACTCTGTCCCCTTCTTCTGAAAATGAGTGGGATCCTGGTGGGATCACGAAAAAATCTATAGCAAAGAGATGAAAAAGTGCAGAGGATGATGCGGGGAGGACGGAGTGGGTGTTGGGTAATCTATTGCTTTATTTATTTTATTTCAGTTTTATTTCTAAAGGGCCCTGAAATAAAAAGATAAATTGTACAGACAATGAAAAATAGCACAATTTATTGATAAAAAACATTTAAGGTATTGTGTTTGTCACATTTCCAGAAATATGAAACAAAAAAAAGTTCATAATTGGGCCTATATTGATAACCAAGCAGCTTCAAACAAGAATCTTGCGGTGAACAAGATAACGATATTTTGACAAAACAAACACCCCCGAAAATCCCCATGAAAATACACAAGTGGCGAACCACGTCATTATTTTGTTGACGAAATTGCAAAAAAAAAATCGAACTATTGGAACGTCACGCATTCTCTTCTCATTACGGGGGCTCAACTAATTAAAGCACCCCACTCCGATTTCTTTTTCCGGTCCACGAACTTTCAAGAATAGGACCTGGACCTTGAGGTCACTGCACTATCATTAGACAGGGTTGTGGACCTAAACACAATGGTCCCATGCTATCACTACCTATGGACCCACAATAGCAGGTCCTTTTTGTCGATCGAAATGTGTCGCAAATGGTTGACTTGCTGCGGATTGAAAAACAGTAAGAGAATAGAAGCTTAGGCGAGAAGCTCGTTATCTCATATGAACAATAGTTAACAAGACAATAACTGTTGTATCATTTTTTGGAAGAGCGATTGGCCAGTATCGATTTGACATAACGACCTAATCAAACGAAAAATGCCGCTCATCGTGGACGATTGAATTTTCGAATAACACTACGCAGTTTCAAAACTGGAAAAATAGGAACGTTATGACGTATTGAGTTCCTATGCATTTAATGCAACGTTTTTGCCGGGATGGACCGAATTTTAAAAGGGGGAGTGATTGTTCCTTTCATTTCCAAGTTGTTTGTGATGCGAAATGTCATCACCCCCCGGGTCCTTACTTAGGCACAGTCCAGGGAAAATAAGTTATGACATATTGAGATTCTATTTACTCAAAACAACGATTTGGCCAGGGCGAACTGGTATTGAAAAGGTCTAGTTTTCTCTTCATTTCCAAGTTGTTTGTGATAATATCTCACGAGCCCACCCCTCCCGCCCTCCTCCCCCGTCTTCCAAGGTCCCATTACCAACTTACCTCGAGAACAGGGTCGTGTCGTCCAGTGGTTAGAGCATTGGACTCATAATCGCAAGGTTGTGAGTTCGAATCCCAACTCTGCCATTGTCTCCACTTTGATAAAAAGGCCCGAGAGTGATATCTGTCGTCTATATAACGTCAGCCACTATGACTGTTAAACCTAGACGTAAAACGTTTCATAGGAAATTGGTTATATACCAGCTTGGCGTTTACCAGCAAAATGCTGTACTGCCGAGTTCCTACGGGAGTTACCACAAACAGAAACAGAAACAGATGTGGCATAATATTCCCACTTTATTTACTGCCATTATCTTTTGTATTTTGTATGTAATCGAATGTATTTCTTGTATTATGTTATTATCTTGTGAAGTATGAAAATAAATTTAAAAAAAATCAATTCCCAATTGAATTTGAATTCGCATAGATTTGTTTGTAGTTCACAAAGTAGAAAAGTGGTGGTTGTTGATAATGCATTGGGATGCAGGTCGTCATTGTACGACCACGCCCCTTTGATCACACAATCAAACTGTCATCCTCGCTCCAATGAACAATAGAATGAGAATCAATTACCATGTACTTTGAACAATACACAATGCACCCTCAGCCTCGGGGTGTGTGTTTTCATATCTCTACACTGCAAAAACTCCGGTGTTGATTTAACACCAGCCCGGAATCTATATATGTCCACACAAGAAAAGTGTTAAACACAACCAGTTTCGTTTTGGTCTAACACCAGATAGGTGTTTATACAACACCAATTATTATTAAAACAGCATCGGTTTTTGATTCCAAACTGGTGTTGTTTCAGTACTTCTCTGGTGTGGACATAATAGATTCCGGGCTGGTGTTAAATAAACACCGGAATTTTTGCAATGCAGGGTGCACAGTCACACCAATCGAAACCGGCCTCAGATCTGCGAATTCTATTCCGTTATTTCCATTGACATGTAACCGTCGGTTGGTCGAGTCGATTTCATTGGTGTGACGGTTTGCATATCGGCCTCAGATTCTCGACATCATCAAGAAGGAGGAGGAGGAGGAGGAAGAAGGAGACGACGAAGAAGAAGAAGAAGGAGGAGGAGGAGGAAAATGAGGAGAAGAAGAAAAAGAAAGAGAATGATGTCACCTTACTAACTATCGAGAAAATGACACCAAAATATTATTATAGCGAGTAACAGAAGTTCGTGAAAAATTGAACATTATTACTTTTCAAGAGTCATATAGTATATATTTATATAAAATTTTCCTTTTAAATGCAGTTCTTTATACCCCCCCCCACTATCGGTTTCATGGCCTTCATTGGAGTGATCGCTTTTGTTTTGACAAGATACACTTTTTTTTCTATTACTGCTCTGGAATAGCGAAATAAAAGGCATTTGAGTGGTCTCTCCTTAAAACAATTTTCTTTTCCTCCCACATCTATGACATCAAATGGGGTGTTAAAAACAACAACAAATTTGGACTCTAACCAGACGGGGTATACGGGGAACGAATACCCCCATTTTAAAAAGAAGTATTACATCTCTACTGTTTTTCCTGGATGTGTATGATTACATAGTTTACACCCCTCCCCCATAGTGGCGTACCTGGAAAACCATGCACATAGGGAATTTCTGACAAGACCAATCCCCCCCCCCCCCTCCGCCCCAAATGTCAAAGGTCACCGTTAAATCAGGAAGCCCTTTCCCAAACAAAACTGACAACGAAAAAAGGTTAAATGATAATGAAAACTGTCATCTCTTTTTTTTGGGGGGTCGGGGTGACACTCTACCCTCTGCTCCCCTTCTTCTGGTAACGCTTGTGGCGTTAACACTTTTAAGAATTTCCGAAGAATCTGGTAAACTCCCATGCAGGCTGTCATTAATGGCAAACTTTTGCCGAGAACACTTCAGATTTTTAAAGAAATTGCATCCCCAGCTGGTTTTTGAAATCCCGAATCCTCCCCGCCCACACCCAAGAATAACTTCTTTGTTTCGAGTTGGCAGTGCTGTACTGGAACTCGTTCTGACTCTATGTTAGGGATGACATATCACAAACTGAGAGGGAAGTGAATGCTAAATCATTCTACTTCCACGGTTTAATTGAAAAAAAATAACTAAGATCTTGTCACTTTGATTTTCAAGATGGATCGTGGTATTATTCGATTGATTCTTATTGTTTTCTGTGGTTATGGTAAGTTTATTTTTCTTTTGTTGAGATATTACAAGACTTCATTAGAAATGTATAATAAAGCAATAGAGACAAACAAAAATAGACAAATTGGAACTTTATTTCTTTACCTCAGATTTCGAGCATTTTTTTTAATCATTCTACTTGGGTAATTCTACTGCCTGATATGTATTTCTCCTTGCCGAAATTAAGTGCACTGCGAGAGTGACCCTTTAATTTTAATTCAAATTCCTATGTTTATTGTCTTGTTATTGTTTTTATCTGTAATTCATGTTCATTTCAGTTTGTACTGCGAGATGATGTTTTTAATAAAATCCATTAATCTATCTATCTATCTATCTTATCTATCATCTATGTATTAATGAAAACATATCCAATGGTCAATTTCCCCATTATAGAAAGGATCTGTTTGATAATCTTTATCATAATCTTTTTTTTCTTTCTTTTTTTTCCCACGTGATCCCAATTCAGTTTGTGCAGCTCAGGGTAAGTAAGATTTGCTTTTATTCTTTATTCTATAAAATAAAAGAATATGTACAATATTCATCATTTATATCAAGATACATCATAATTATACATAATGAAGTTCACGTGAGGAATATGATCCGAACCGCAACTAAAAAGCGAGTCTCAATTCAGTTCAGTTAACAGAATTTATTGCAGGTAAAGTTCGATAAAGTTTTGTTTTTCAAATTATGACGCATTTATATTTTTTATACATGTAAGTAGACTTTCAATTTCTTACACTCTTAAAATGTTGGGCAATGTACTGTCCACACAACAATTGGTTAAAAATAATATCCAACTCTGGGTAATTTTTAATCAATACTGTGTAGTTTTCACCATAGTACACATTATTGGTTTAAAAACTATACCCAGAGTTGGATGAAATTTAACCAATTTATTGTTGTGTGGACAGTGTGTTGCCCAACATGTATGATGCATAACTATGTAACTTGTCCGTATACGTATATATATACTCGTCTATGGCATCCTGCCATTTGAAAATATCGTTGAAAATGACATTAAAAAATGTATGATTTTTTATTCGTTCATGATTTGTTTTTTCTTCACCAGTCATACGCAATTCCTCCATACAATTAAAGATTCGCTGCCACGATGATGAAATGACGAAGAGATAAATATATCTGCTAAAGTGTTTAATGTAATACCCGTTTTCAACAGTTTTCATTTAAAATTACAATAAACGATAGTCAGAAAACGGAAAATAAATGATATAAAAAGTAAAACCTTCCCACGTCGAGAGAATAATTTTTGTTGGAAAAATGCGGTGGTAATTATAAAAAAAATAGCACTGAGCTTTATGTTTACACATAAAAAACTGCTATTGTTCATTCTCCATGTTTTTTATGTTGCCATAGTTTCGTTCTTGGTCCATACAAGGAGAAATCCTTATTCTGTGCAGCGTCTATCCTTTAACACAACTATGTTCTCACACCATTTGTACTTCATGTGTGATACACAGTTTTCAGACTTTTCACCATTTTCTGTGAATTGTTCACGCGGTGGCGTTGAGCCCCGGCTCCTATTCTGTTATTCGGGAGTGAGAAAAAAAAAACAAAAACACTTGTGCCACTCAAGCTGCCGGAATGATCATGGTGGATCTAGGGGGGGGGGGCACATTTTCCCGATGAAAATTTCACAAGCCCCCCAAAAAAGGGTTTTCACCCAAAATCAAAGATCATTCCGTTAATGAAAAAAAAATTGACAAGCAAAAAGTAAAAAAACAACAACCTCGTTTTCAAGGGGGGGGGGGCACATTCGTGTACATTACAAATTTAGATTGTGCCTCTCAAGGGGGACGGGCCAGTTGTGCCCCCTGGATCCGCTCTTGTTCTACTGATTAATTTACTAAACCTTTGTAATGTTATCTTTAACACGTTTTTTTTAATGACTAATTAATGTGTCTATTTCCGCTCACTCCGAAATATAAAATCAAACAATTGTTTATTTACAAGTCATTTTGGTTTGTTGGTTCTTATTGCTCTCATCTGGTTATGTTTTACCCAAAATACCAAACTTCCGTTCCTTAATATACCTTTTTTTTTCATTTCGTGAATGCTGGACCAAATGATCTCCATTTTAGAAATAACGTAAACGTTGAATTTCCTTGTTTTGTGTTTGTCTGAATAAAAGTTGCCCCCAATAAATTTGTTCGTAATTTCTTTTTTTCTCAAATATAACATTAAGAAATATTTTTGAGATTCATTTCTGAAACCTGATTCGCAAGATTAAAATGGTGTTGCCAGTATAGATACCATTATGGTTAGGCGACAACCCCGGGTGACAACTTCTGAAAAGAATTTGAAGAACACAAATAACAACAGCATAAAAAAACACGAGGCATTCGCACAAGAAAGTGCGGCATTCATGCAATCTTTTTTTTTAAGATGATATAAAAGTGATAATGATGTTGATATTTTTTATAACTTTTCAGTCGTCATCGATGTTTTGGCAACCTCTGAGGGTGACATTGTCCTGACTTGCTCGGTAGATGACGCTTTCGAAGCTCCGGTCCAATGGTCAACCAACAGGACGGGGAGCCTGATGAATATCACTGGTGGAGATGATTTTACTCACTTGGAGGTAGGGGCCATAATTATATCAAGGGGTGTTTCAGAGATATCATAAAATACGGGACAGACAACTACTATAGAATACTGAACTAAAATTCGTTTTCCACTGAACATGCACTCAAACAACCCCCCCCCCCCCCCTCCAAGTAGGCCAAGAAAATACAAGCTACTTAATAAGGATTCGTCGAATTATATCCTAAAAGAACAGACAAATTTTCCTTATCAAATGTGCCAGAATGCTATCATCGGGGGGGGGGGGGGATTGGACCACCAGTGTCCCTTCATAACCCCCTTTAGTCATGTTAGTTGTACTGGGCTATATAGATCACGATTCTTCAAAAAGGGATTGTTCTTTGAGCATTTTGGGGGTGATATCGATGATTACTGAATAATGTTGTAAATTTATATATTCATTTTATTCTTGGGGGGGGGGGGGCAACCTCTCTCATATGGGCTTCTGTACAATATTCGATATGGCCCTTCCTTATCTCCCCAGCATGCTCTCAATACTGTCATATAAATTTGAAAATAAAACTTTGGTTGTCAAGAGCGGACCAACTTCAAACCCTATACCCCTAAACCGGAACCCTAAGTTAAAACCCCATTGTATCCCAGCTCCAACCGTAGTCTACACCCGTACTTAGACGATATTAAGCCCGTGTTGTCGCAAGTGCAAATGTCGCGTCACCATCAAGAACATTGAATTATTATTATTATTATTATTTTTATTATTATTTTGTTTCCAGGCAAAAGACATCAAGAATAAGTACAAGAAGGAGAAATTACCACCGACTAGTGCCTGAGGATGACTAAAAGAAAAACTAGTTTCTGTTATGAAGCTCTCCTCACTAATCGGGGTTTACAAAATTAAATATACAAGAATAAAATCGGTATAAAATGACAATATACATGTATGTTTAGAAACATTACTTATTAAAACAAAAACCTAACAATAAAGAGTGTTTGTTTTCATGTGTAATTATAATATCCAGTCAATATGGAATGTTCGTGTATTTATTTAAATAAACAATTATCAGATATATAGTAAAGCCTGAGGAGGTGGAATTGTATAATATATTGTAAAAAGGTAAATGTTACCATATCAGAAAATAAACAAATTGAAGAATAGGAAGACCCGATTGTGGGACAAGGAGAAGAACGTGGCGACCCTTAATTAAGCAACTAAGTAGTCAACCTTGGTGGTGTCGGTCCAGAGAATAGTCGAAGCTCATAAAACTAAAATCATGACTTTCCTCTTCTTTTCCACTTTGCATCAAAGGTTTTGCCAAATAGCACGCTTATCATTCGGACAAGCGAAGGCCCGTACTACGGCTTTTATTTCTGTACACATCGAGCGTCTGGTCGCAACTATACTGCGAGACTTAAACAAGGTGAAGAGGAAGAAATAATTATGCAATCTCTACCAGACCTAATCAATCAATCAATCAATCAATCCATTAATTGAGCATGCAGTCAAACATACATTAAATAAATTGATAACTAATCATCGACCAGCCAACCAACTAACACAATTGAAAATTCAGTTTGAAAATATTCATGAATCAGTATAATCAGTCCCTCAAATTCATCGACGAATTATAAAAAAAATGACTTTAATATTTTATTACATGTATATAGATCAAACTACAGAATCATGATACTCATACACTTGTCAAGTTATTCCACCAAATTCTTATTGACATTGCCGATATTATAGGCCTACATAAAACAATGAACAAACTTTAAAATATTAGTTAGTTTAATAGTCATCTATCACCCGGTTAACATTAGAATTTCTTTGATTATGACGACCTATCGATCCATCAACATGGATGTCTTTTAATATGATGTCCGCCAATCAATCTTTCAGCTCCAGCTCTCCGGATCTCTCGAATCCCCCTCGGCAACGGCGACCTTCTCCTGACGTGCCTCGTCAACCAATCAACAACCATCCCGGTGACGTGGTCGTTCAGACAAACAGGGGAGACGACCTCGAGCAATCTCGTCGGTGGGGACGACGATGACCACGTCCAGGTGTTATCGAACAATTCCCTTATCGTACGGGACTTTGAGGACGAGGACGTTGGCCATTATACCTGTACTGCGAGACACGATGGGCTTGTCAGGAATGTGACGGCTAGAGTCAGTTTAGGTTAGTTCACGGATTTAGGCCTAAAATAGAAAAACTTTATCAAATGCCCTTATATGGAATATTTCCACATGCAGACGTATATTTGTCATTTATTCTTGCCATGGTTGCTTATTCGCACTTCCTAGTTGTCAACCACTCTATATTTAGGTCATTTGTTAGACGTTATTATGTTCTCCTAATGAAATTTTCCGCTTAGAAATATGCATAGCTGTAGATTAACATTAACTTATGTACAAAATGTTACAATATTCAATCACGTGATTTAGTAAAGTGATTTGTAAATAGTTCTACAATAATGATTTCATAGATATCAAGTTTAATCATTTTGTCCAGGCTTATTGTATGCAGCTGCATGTTTGCATATTAAGGCAATAGTTTTAACTTCATCAGCACGAGAAAATCAATTTTCAATTTCATATCATATTCGTTGGCGCGAGAATTTACATCATACCTTTATTGAAGCGATAACTTTCGATTTTTTATGCATGCACAAATAGGCCTATAGATAATTTATTGATTCTATGTTTTTGTTTTAAAATGGTTTTATTTCGTGTGTAACAGCTGCAAAACGTGACATCATAACTTTCACGACGTACCAGGACGAGAACTACAATTTCTTCGTCACGTGCATCGTGGAAGGCGCCCCTGCCACGCCCATTCACCAAGTCACGTGGTCTTATGGTGAGGATGGTGATGACGACATGCCGGATTTGATCCCGTCGGGTGACGAAGATTCGCATGTCCAAGTACTGGAGAATAGCACCCTCTTGATCAGGGATTACACCCCGGAAGATGCGGGGTGGTACTACTGCACCGCTCTGCTGTCAGATGGCACAAGGAAAATGAAGCCAATTGATGTTGGAGGTATGATTCGCTTTTTACTTGCCAATTAGAAATTACAGCTCGGCTCATCAGAGATGAGGGCTTCTTGAAATCACCCTCAAACGAATCTGATCTAAATGTCTAACTTAATCTCTTCAAATATCTAGGCATAGAAAAAAAATTGATATCTTTATTTTATTCTATTTTTTATGGGGGGGGGGGGGGGGGCGGCAGAGCGTAATGAGCCAAAATGTTTGAGGGGCACATACGACATAGGATCTATGGGAAAAAAATGTAAGTGGCGATTTAGCAAAAATATTGGCATTAGAAAAAAAATGGTGACAGATCTTGATAAAATATGCAACAAAATGGTACAATTTTTCAGAGAATATTAACATAGAATAAAACGAAATGCAAGAAACTGTACAACTCGATCAATTAAATAATTGTAGGATGATTAATGCTCTCTTTAAACGTGTCAATATTCTGGCCCTAAGGATTAACACTTCCCCTCTTCTTTTATCCTTTGCAGGTGCCCCTCTCTCGACCGCCGCTAATATTTGGCTAATCATCTTGGTAACAGTCTTTACTATCATCCGGAATGCATCAGCCCTTTAAAGGAAGAAAAATAAATTAACCTGGGGGGCTGAGGGATGGGTGGATGGGCCAAGCTTTGTAGGAATCGTCGGATGATAACAAACATTTTGTTTTCATTGGAACATTTTGACAAAGCTATATTGCTGTATTGTTTTAGTATTTGTTTATTTTGTTAGTTTTTTAAGAGCAGTAGACCAATGATCCATAATGATTGTAACATTTACTCGTAATTCAAACCTGAATGTATTCGAAGTTCCAGATCTTTTGAACAAACTGAAGAACATTAAGCCTATGCACTCCTGGAAAAAAATCCATGAACAAAATTATGAAGAAAAAAAATCGCTGATTATGTTTAAAAAAAATGTTGAGAATTCCTTAAAAATACATGAAAATGTTTAAAAGTAACATAAAGATATCCAAGGCAGATATTGTAGTTTACAAGCGTGTGGAAAATAAAACTTTTTCGAAAACAAAATTTGACAGATGAATTATTTTTCACAAGAGCATAGTATTGTGTGCATGTCGCGGGAGAGGTCTGCTCAAAGGGGAAAGTGGAATCGAATGATGCTCATGGAATACACTCTAAGCAATTATCTAAATAAGGCATGCATCCTTCCATTTCATGAACATGGTTATTTAGCAACTCATTTTCTTGTCACATTACTCTTCATGCATATTTGGCACCTTTAGCGCTTTATACCACTTAATGATTACGTTTGATCTGCATTTGTTGGAGATTTCGTTCGAATCATATATGGCCAGCAAAAATAATTTTAACCATTACTAACGAGTATAGGCCTACTTGAATGATCAGTAAAATAACAAGTATATGTTGTCAAATTTTATCATTGACCTAATTCATTTCTTGTCGTCACACTGTATTTTGTCCAACTTTTTACATCATTGGCGTCCGTCCGCCTTTTATCGCTTTCATACAGACCCTCCCTCGTTCCAATAATATACAAAATATGAAGAAAAATATGGCAAAGAACAATAGAGGGCGCTATTCAGAGTTCGAAAAGGGATGGGAAAAGATGCATTACGGGGAGATGTCGAAAATGTATAATGCATAATTTATATCAGAGAAAGCAAGGTGAGGGTTGATGGAGGAGAGATGAATAAAAGACGAGAAGCTGAAAGATATTTAGAGTTGGGGGAAGGGGAGCTGAACATGGGTCATTTTTACGTTAGTGTACAAATTTGCTGAAAACAGTGGGGGTACCAAGGCCCCAGCAAGAGGGGAGAGGAAGAGAGAGATAGAAAGACTGACAGAATGAAAGGAAATAAAGACAGATATACTTAATTGTTCATTTTCCAATTGTAACTCTGATTTTGACCATTTTTCTTTTTGCATTCCATTTTTATCTCACGCACTCTCATTTCACCAGCAAGCCGATAATTACTTCCTTTATTTCTCCACCTTCTTGTTTCCTCTCCCCGCTGCTAATCTTCATCACTCACTCCGTCTCTGTATATTCCTCTCTCTCTCTTCCCCATCTACACCTGTCTCTACCTCCCCATACCCAACCCATATTTTTCTATCTCTTGTATCTTTTTCCCTTCCTCCTCTTCCCTCTGTCCCTCCCCTTTCCGTCTCTGATCTCTCTTCCACCCCTCCCTGTGTCCCCCCCTTTCCTCGGCCCCTCCACTCTCTATCCTCTCGTCACTGTTCATTTTTATACAGCTTGGGTCATAATTATTAGACCATACCGTAAGGGAGCTTATAGAAGGAAGGTGGTCTGTTAATCATTTCCAAAACTGTCACAGGCTTATAATTCAATCATCACTTTTCATCTCTATAACAATATACAAAATGAATTATACATAATCATGGTTCTATCGATTAAACTTCCTTCACTTTATGTCAGTACTTTCCAATGGCGTAATAGAATTCATTCAAATACTTTATAAATGTCAATTCTGTGTATCGGGAATAGTGGCTGCGTGGTTCGGCCATTGGAACACACAGATGGTAATGGATATCTCCTGAATTTCTAAAAAAAAAATGTCCCTTTAACCCCCACCCCCCCGAAAAACTAAAGTAAAAATAAAAAGTAGAGAAAATCAATGACGTTTAGTCTTCGATAAAAAAAGAAGAAATGATGCTAATGATGCACCACTCAGTGTTGTAGTGCCTTGATGCTCGGCCTTGGCCTATTTTTTCAAAGCCTTGGCCTTGAACATTCAAGCCTTGGCCTCGAGAGGGCCTTGGCCTTGAGGATTTTGAGCCTTGAAATTTCAAGGCATTTTCAAGGCTTTTTCAAGGCATTTTGTATTTTGTACTTTCATTTGTTTTATATAAGTAATTATAAATGTTTCAATTGTTCTGTATATTTAATGACACTAATGATCAAAACTACCAGTCACCAGTAACAGTAGCAACAGCAGTATTGTGTACTAGCTGTGTCATCGATTGTAATTGTTAAATCATCATTATTAAGAATTATCATCACATTGTAACAAAGAAAACAGCAGTGATGAAAAATAACTATTAATTGGTAATGTGTTGTAATCATGACTAATGATGATGACAATATTAATAATAATGATAATAATGACAGTAATAATGATTATGATCAAGATTATAGTGCTTTGATGAAAGGAATAATTCTGACAGATCTGACTGCAATTTTGACAACTTTCATACTTTAAACATAGCTAACTCTAAGGAATGATTTATAACAAGGTTGATTTCTATTCCATTAGGATTTTCCTTGTATTATTTTCTTTAGCCAACAAGAATGATTTAAGTCTTAATTATATTCTGAAAAGATTTGGAAAACTTGAACACAGACTTTAATTTTGTTATATCCAAATTGGCTATGTCAATGGCATGATGAGCCAAAAATTTAGAGGGGCCAAGCATGGCATATAGAACAAAATTTCTGCCAAAAATTTGAAAGCGATTGAAGCGAGCGAGCGAACAAAATTTGTCACCCTCTTGCTATAAAAAAAGCTTTTTTTTGAAAGATTGTGACAGTATGTTTTGAAAATAATTTTCCTTTCCTTTATCCCCCTATTTTAAGTTTATTCTTGGTGGTGGAACTTCTTCCTCTCTCTCTCTCTCATTTTTTTTTGGGGGGGTCTGATATATTTTTAAACAGACGAGAAAGAGGAATGGGAAGAGAGAGAGAGGATAAGGGAGAGAAATATGTAAGGGGGTAAGAAAGATGGGCGTGGCTGGTTAGGCAGAAAATACTGCAAAATTAGTTAATGATAGGCAGTATATCTTTTCTAAATTGTAAGGAGAAACATGTAAGGGCGTAAGAAAGATGGGGGTGGCTGGTTAGGCAGATAATACTGCAGAATTAGTTAATAATGATAGGCAGTACATCTTTTCTAAATTGTATACATTTTGTTTTGGGTCTAGTGTCTCAGATTGACAAAACAAAGGGAAAAAATTCAATGAAATAACGTATTTGTTTTTGTGTCAATGTGGGTTCAAGAAATAATGATTAATGAAAATAATGATATATGATTAATAATTATTAATATTATTAATAATATCATCAATAATTAAATGTTTCAGGAAATAATCAAGATTTACCCCCCCCCCCACCTAAGGGTATGGGGTGCACCCCATTTATTTTGTATCCTTTTGAATATAACTTTATTTTGTAAGTATTCTTTATTCTGTTTTTTTTAGGTAAAATAGGTGTAGAAGATACAAGAAATGAGAATTGAAATTTGAAAGTGGTTGTAAGCAGAAAAAAACATGAAAACTGGCAAGAATCCTAAAAATGACACATTTTCAAGTCAGCATTTGAAAATTTCAGCTTGCGCTCTGTGCTCTCTTGTCCCCCCCCAAAAAAAAAAAATCCTGTAGGAAAAAATGCCTCTTTTTCCAAAGTCAAAAATGCCTTCTTTTTTCAGAATGATTTTGCCCTTTTTCAAAAAGAAATACCTTCTTTAATAGTAAAAATAATACATTTTATTTTAGGTTTGAAAATCACAAATTTTGAATCATGCTTACATCAGTTATTGTTTAGTACAGTACTACATGTAATCCTGTTCATGGTTACAAAAATGTATAGAATGGTGTTTTCTGGTTGGAATATCACAAATTTTTGGCTCGCTTTCTGCACTCGCATCAATTATTGTACTCATTCTATTCCTGTTTGCACACAAAAAATGCTTAGAATGTCCAGTTTTCAGGTTGGAATATCACAATTTTTTTTAGCTCGCACTTTGCGCTTGCATTACTTTGATTGGTGAGTAATGTATCCTATTAAAAATGCAGTCCTTAAATGCTTCCTTTTCTGATCTGTACATTATCTAGCGTTATTTCTTTAATTAGATACACATCTTTTTCATTATTACAAAACAGCTCAGAATATTTAATTTTCATATCTTATTTCACATGTTCACAGATCGTGGTTCGTACCGGCAACATCACGCAACAGTGATTTAGTGATTTAACAGTCATTAAACCCATAATTGACCAAAAATCGAGTTTTACAACTTCAGAATTGATTTTCTTTTCAAAACTGCTTGCTCGCTACACTTTCTCAGCGAGAAAGTGTATCTTATCAATAAGAAATGAATTTAAAAGGCTTTGCTCAACTTAATTTCTACAAAACAAACAACTACTTCACGCAGTTGATAATCTCATTTTGAAAATACATGTATCTGTTAGCACCAAAAATTCCCATTTTGGTATATAAGTGCCTTTTTGGCTCTGAACCACCCCCCCAAAAAAAAAATTATATATAATATATTATGTCCAAATCTAACATGAAATTATTATTGTTTTAAATGTACAAGGGTGAAATTCTTTATTCGCTAAGTCCGCTCGCTCACATACATGTCTGCCATGTGTGATGTCTAGCGGCCTAAGCATTGTTAGCTCATTGTTCTGTATATCGTAAGTTTGAAATGCCTTGGCCTTGAGGTTTTCAGGCCTTGGCCTCAGCGTTGGGTATTGAAGCCTTGGCCTTAGCCTTGGCCCTACAACACTGGCACCACTATAACAATCTGAAAGTCACACAACATCAAAACTAAAATGAGTGTGCGTGTGCGAGGGGGGGGGATCCATGCCATCTTTAAAAACAATGTAAGTATCACGATTGTACCAAAATACCATAAATATCAATAATCACCATCGAATAAAGTCCTAGCTTTCTCATGTCAAGTTCATAGTCATAACAAGTGAAATACCATTTAAATGAGAACTGAATTATCATTTGAAATACATTAAATCACTCGGGAGAAAACATTGATTAAATTCAGATCTCCTGAGAAGTATAGATTCGTCAAACAAATATTCCATTTCTTCATAGATTTCTACACTGAACTTTTGTAACATATTCACTTTTTCCAATTCTTAATAAAATAGAAATACAGGGTTATCCAGGCTATGAACATGTAATTTGAAGAGATATAGTAAAATTAGACAAATAAAACACTGAAAACTTCATCAAAATTTGATGAGGAATAACAAGTTATGACATTGTTATGACAAAATTTTGCAATATCTCAGTGAATCAGTTCTAAGCATGTCCTCATGAGCATGAACGAGCAAGCTGATGATGTCATCTCCTCAATTATTTTATTTTGTATTTTATACACATTTATTAATGTCTTCCTTTGAAGAATATAAAGAGGACTGGTTAGTGATTTACTGTGAAAGATAATTATTGCAAAGTTTGTTTTGAAGTAACATACATTTTTTTGTCAAGATATTTATGAAAATATTGATACGATATTGAATAATTACCTATACATTCGTAATTCCGAAGGTTCGGATATTCCGAAGGTTTGTTAATCCAAAAGCGAAATAAGGTTCGTTGTTCCGAAGGTTCAACAATCCGAAAACGAAATGAGGTTCGTTGTTCCGAAGGTTCGTTTATACGAAAATGAAATAAGGTTCGTTGTTCCGAAGGTTCGTTAATCCGAAAACGAAATGAGGTTTGTTGTTCCGAAGCTTCGTTTATCCAAAAATGAAATGAGGTTCGTTGTTCATTTCGTTTTCGGACTAACGAACCTTCGGATTACGAACCTCATTTTGTTTCCGGATTAGCAAACCTTCGGAATTACGAACCTCATTTCGTTTTCAGATTAACAAACCTTCCGGAATTACGCCACAAATGTTCAGATTAACGAACCCTTTTTCGTTTCCGGATTAACGAACATCGAGGTATAGGCAATTTACGTATTTCAGAATTACGAACCTTCGGAATAAAGAACCTTTGGAATTACGAAGTGTAACTGAATAATTATGATATCATTCAAGGACAGTGAGGACATGTTATCACTACTGCACATTCATGGCGTCATGCATATACTAGTAACTTTTTTTTTTAAACAAAATTTTGCCTAACTTTGAAATAAAAAAACTTGTTTAATAAACATGTATATTTCATTTTTCTAGCAATTTGCTCATAGAACATTTAGAGATTCAGATATTTTCATTTTCTGCCTGGGGTACTCATTTAAATGAGTTACAAATTTAAGGTGAAAATACACCCCCAAAAAGATTCATTATGTCACTGATCACTAGCATTTTATGAACTGCTTTTGGATGGCAGAATTTTCCATGTTTGAACTGAAAATTAATAATGAACATGTTCATTGACAATTTGTGTTACTGGGAGATCTTGTAGCATACTGTAACTGATTTTCAAAAATCCTGAAGTAAGAAACAAAGTGAAGAAAAAGCGACCCCTTTTGATGAGAAATTGGTGCATTAATTCACTGCATGCCTAACGTATCAACACTTGTACAACGTTGCTCATTTTGAGGAAAGGTTATTGTAATCCTGGACCCTGTCTTACAAAGAGTTGTGAAATGATGAATCAAGCACAACTAGCATAGTCCAGCAACCTTTAACAATAAGATGGATACATGCAAATGAAACATTCAAAACATATTCTTCATATGATCTAGCATGCATATGTCATTACCTTGACAAGACAGTGTGCTCAAGGGAAGTGGCGTATGATTTCTTAAAGGGGAATCCAACCCAAATAAAAACTTGTTTTTATAAGGAAAAGAAAAATCAGACAAGTTGATAGGTGAAAGTTTGAACAATATTGGACAAACAACAAGAAAGTTATGAATTTTTAAAAGTTGTAAAAAAACATGGTAATCACTATACCCATGGAGACTTCAAATTGGCCGCATATGTGATGTCATAGTGATGTAAGGCAAGCACTACTCTTCCATGTACTCCAATACATGCTATGGCTAAACTTGTCATTTTTCCCAAAAGTTTTATTTCAAATTATATTTTTATTTCATGAGGACATACTACAATATACAACCTGGGCTATATTTAGATTACTGCCCCAGGGGAATGGGTACTTAGGAGAAAACCACAAATCCCTGATAATAAAGTACATGTACTATGGGATAGTTGTCCTTGCCCCTTGTCATAATTTACTTACACAGTTGCCAATTTGAAATCTAAATAGTATTAGTGATCTCAATTTTAAAGCAGCTATAACTTTCTCATTACTTGTCCGATTTCTTTCAAACTTTCACCATTCTGTTTAATTTATTTTTCTCCTTCCCAACATAACATTTTATGGCCAAGGCTGGATTCCCCTTTAAAGTAATTGAAAAAATATGGCATTGATAGTTTTCTGTAGCTGAAAAAAGATTAACAAATTATCACAACTATGGCAATCTATCAACCTTAACGTGTAGGATGCATGTCCATTCAAAGTATATCATAGAGGTGGTGTACACTCATAAACTTGCGAAATCAGTGTGCTCCTTTTTCCAAAGGGACAACGTGTACATTTCATAAACAAGTGATGACATTGATGGATTTCCATAAAGGACGATGTGTACATTTCCTATAAATGAAATTATGACACTGATGGATTCCCATAAAGGATGATGTGTACATTTTCTATATGTCATATTACAACATTGATGGATTTTCTATATCTTGCATTTATTTTCTCTCTTATGTCTTGATAGGCGTTTCTTCTTTGGAAACTGACTGTGACATAGATCACACACATAAATCTTTTCCTTGGGGGTCCTTTCTGTTTTGTTTTTCGGGTTATGAGTTCTGAAATGTTGGGCGAGACTGCGACGTGAAGTAAAGGTCTTGCCGCATTTATCACATACATGGCTCAACTCCAAACAGGAGTGCTCATCAAGAGATTCCTGAGAAGCAAATATAGCATCACATTTTTGACAAAAGAGGACAGTTCCATCACCTTTATGGATAACCATGTGTCTCTTTAAGGTACTTTTGTCACCATAAGAGAGGTGACAAGCAGGGCATTTGAACGGCTTCAGTCCCAGGTGCGTCCGTTCATGTCGTTGAAGACTGTCTTTGCTGCAGAGGACCTTGTTACATTTGCAACACACAAAATACTTCTTGGTGTTGTTACAGTTCACCCGGTGTGCTTGCAATGTCGATTCCTTTCTGAACGACTTGAAACACGCGTCACATTGATGCTCCTTGTTGATGTGGCTTTTGAGGTGGACTTTCAGATTGGCTATTTTGCTGAACCTGCGATCACACAACTTACACTGGAATGACAGCTTCTGCTCATGCATTTGCATGTGGTAGCGGAGGTATCCAAGTTGATCAAACGTCTTCCCACAATCCTGGCAAGAGAAAGGTTTCCAAGTTGCAATGTTCTCCATGTTATCCATACCTCTGATTCCATGCGTGAGCTCGTGCTTTGTGAGGTTTCCTCTATCGCTGAAACCTCGGTTGCAGATGGAACACTTGTGTGGCTTCGCTCCTGTGTGGATGATCTCATGGCGATTAAGGCTACTTGTCTCCTTGAATGCCTTTGAACAGTACTTGCACTTGTATGGTCGCTCTCCAGTATGCTTCCTTTTGTGTTTCTCAAGGCGTTTCAGGGATGGAAAGGATCGGCTGCAATCGGGACACGGGAACAGCGGTATAGTTGGTCCCACTCCATGAACCAGAAGGAGGTGTTCCTTGAGAATCGGTCTTCGGCTGTAGGACTTTCCGCAGCGGTCACACGAGAAAGGTTTCTTGCCTTGGTGCGAATTTAGATGCCGTTGAAGGCTCTGCTTTACTTTGAACATCTTTCCACAGATCTCACATGTATAGGGTTTCAATTCAAAGTTGACAGAAATTGGATCTATTGCTAATTGTTCATCTGCCACAATATTCTTTTCAATATTAATGTCATCACTTTGACCAACGCTCAATTTTGGTTGTATGGGTACATTAAAATTTCCTAATGCAATTTGTTTGGGACTCTCACTCTTTTTCTCTCTTTCCTTCTTCTTTTTCTTCATTACATTGAGAAAATGTCCTTGACACAAGCCATTTTTATGACGTTTAAGATACGCCCCCTTTGTGAAACCTTTCCCACATTTCTTACATTGGTGGGCTTTCTCGCCTCTATGCATCTGCTGATGTCGCTTCCAACTTGCATAATACATGAATGGCTTATCACAGGTTGGACAAATATATGGCATTTCTCCAGAGTGTGAACGTTCGTGCACACGAAGGGACGAAGCATGTGTGAACTTTGCACCACATTCCTTACATTGGTTCTTTTCCAGCGTTTGCATGTCATCAATACTGTCCTTCCAGTGACTTCTGATGTGCATCTTCAACTCACTTTGTGTTCCAGAGGTGAAACTACACTTTGTGCAAGAATGGATCTTTGCTCTTGTGTGGATTTTCATATGTGTCCGAAGGGCTGAAGGCGATTTGAAGCGCTTCAGGCAAAACTGGCAGCCATGAGGACGATCAGTATAGTGGTTGCACTTGTGGGTCCTACGAGAATATCCATCTGGGAACACCCAAGAGCAGAGGGAACATTTGTACATCCTGTCTGAAGAGTGGATAATTTTGTGGTTTTCTAGAGACCGTTTCCTGGAGAACTGCAACCCGCAGGTGTCACAGTAAAAATCTTTGATCGATGAATGTACAATCTGATGTCTTTTCAGTCCTCCTGAGGAGCTGAAGGTTTTATGACACTCGTTACATGAAAATGGTTTATCAAACTTGTGAGTCCTGAGATGGACACCAAGACGAACTGCTGATGGATAATACCTTGGACAGTACTTGCACTTGTGGACACCAATAAAAGCATGTTCTGTGTGGCATGAGTTTTTATGAGCCTTAAGTGTTTCCCTGTAGCTGTACACTTTATTACATAAATCACATTTGAATTTCTTACCTGAGTGGACTTTCAAGTGCCTGTAAAAATTGAAAGACTTGGAAAACGTCTTTCCACACTTTTCACAACAGTACTCCTGGGCTACTCGAGGTATGCTCAACTTAACATGACTGTGTGCATTGATGTCAAGATTTTTAACATCCCCATCGGGAGCATCTGGTTCAAGCGAGGGTTGTTTATTTTCCATATCAAGAAGTTCTACTTCATCTTCGATGATGTAGAGTTGTTTGTCCTCCTCAGATTGGTGATTTTCCTCTGCATAGTCGCCCACAGCTAGCTGTGAACTCATGGGAATGTGAATCTCCATTGCTACTTCTCCTAGGAGAGTACATGTATCTGGCTGGAGATGAACTGTAGCAGGAATCTGTGAAAGATTAGAATCTTGGCGAATGACGCCCTCTATGTGGGCCTCCTCAAATGGAATTCGAGAGAAATCGTCCACTATTGTTAATCCACCTTTATCTTCTCTGACCAGATCTTCTGAGACCACCTCAACCTGACGAGCAAGTAGAATACCCATAGGTACAACAGATGACGCCATTGTTCCTGATGAACTCTCTTTAAGTGTTTCGGGGTCAAGACCTTCCGTAGGTTCATTTGAAGGAGCTAAAGATCCCTCTACACCTTCTGCATTAGATTTTTCCTCATGGTTACTTGGGGCAGTGTCTTCAGCAATGTGTGAACCCAATGTTGCATCATGGTGTAAATGCAACAGTTTAGAAGGATCTGATGTTGAAGAAGCCAGTGTTGAAGGATCCAATGTCAAAGGATCTAATTTTGGAGGATTAGATTTTGAAGGGTCCCATGTTGAAGGATCAAAATTTGAAGGATCAGATGTTAAGGGATTTGATGTTGAAGGGTCCGATGTTGAAGGGTCCGATGTTGAAGGATCCGATGTGGAAGGATCCGATTTTGAAGGATCCAATTTTGAAGGATCCGGTGTTGAAGGATCCAATGGATCCAATAATGGAGGACCCGATGACAAAGGATCCGGTGTCAAAGTCACTATGTTGACAGTGCCAATCTCACATTTTGTAGATCCTTCAGAGACAGTTGCCCGGTCAGTATTGGAGTACCTCTTACAAGACGACATCCTCCAGAGATGAAATAAAGTAGCACTAATTTAGATGAACATCCCTTTATACAAACCAGACATGTTATGCTTTCCCCTGCAAGAGAATGAAAAGGAAAGAGAAATATATAAATTCTTTGCCTTCCCAAACTTTTACCCTATGCACATGCACATTGCCAAGCAATGGAATTTTTAAATTAATTTTTTTTTTTTCAAATAATAGTGTATTTCTGTTTGACTTTATGTTTGCCATTGTTTTTCTGATAGAGATCATCAGCGACATTATTTCAGTCATAAATAACACAAAATAAATTGCTTTCATCAGCAAAAGTAAAAATAATAATATTTATTATTTATTCATCTTGGCAACATATAGAATTTGAATTCAGTATGCATGAAAAATAAAAAGAGCCTCTGATATTTCCAATTCACTGCGATGTTAAAGCTTATAAACTTGCAGATTTAGGTCAATGCTTCTGACAAGTAGGCCCTGAAAATTAAACACAAAACAATTTTTGCCTGGTTGTCAGGTTCCAAGAGGAAGTCAATCAATAATATACACACAACTTAATGTCACACAGTAAGTTATAATGCACTGTTTGGCTGGAAGTGCAGAAGGAGGAGGCAAGCATCTTGGGAAATTTTTTCTAATATTTTTTTCTTAAATTCATACATAATTCTTGCAACAAAATTTAAACCTCCTTTGGAGAAAATTATGTGTAACACACAGAGCGAGCAGTGAAAAGAAATTGTAAATTTTACAGTTTTCAACATAAACTAAAGGTTAGCGATTGCTCGTAAATTTATGATTAACATAGAAGGAATTTTATGAAAGATTTGCTTAGTTTCAGTGTGGGATGATTGTTTTCACAATTAACAGTTTCGTTTGACATATTGCATATAAAGTTGCAATTTTTGTTGTATTCATTGTTCCTTTGTTACATGCATGTACTGGACTTCGTATGACAGTTTTTTTCTTCCCCCCACTCCCTTTTTTAAGCATTACGTCTTTATACTGAGTTGTTACCTCTTTGTCTTAACTTTTAGAAATGTATGGCTTTGGAAATAAAAATTGATTTGAACTGAAAAAAAAGGTGTTGTGTGGTCAGCACAATCAAACTCAGTGAAGACACAGTAAATTAATTGGACTCTTTTAAATGGATTCTCTGGACTGAAAATAATCTGATTTAAACAGATTAAGAAAAATCAAACAATAGGCCTACACTGAAAATTTGATCAAAATTGGTGAAAGAATAACAAAGTCATACAAAGTTACATTGTACATGGCAGTTCTTGGCATGTCTTTGCGAATATTTAATGAGCAAATTGATCATATCCCCACTGGTTCTTTTGTATTTCATTGTACATGTACAGTGTAATCAGATTCATTCAATTTTTTGGATTGACCGATTGACAACTGATTTAGTGCATTGGATATTTATTGATGCAACTTCTTTCATTATAAAACAGGCACATTATTCACTCATGTATATAAAAAAATGAAACAATTATGATTTCATGTGTAATAACATAAAAAAGGAAAGTGGAGATGTGACATTATCAGTCCAGTTAATGAATATTCATGATGCATAAAGCATAAAACTAATATCACTAAATAATTATTGCTAAAGTAAACTTTAAAATTCAATAACTTCGTTATTTGTTGTCAGACTTTGATGATTTCCAGCATTTTGGTCTGTGAATTTTACTCTACATCACGTACAGTGTATTTACCCGAGTAGATCTACCTCACTCATCCTACGAACGAGGTTATAATATAACCTCGTTCTCGGATGTATGCTTTCCAATTGTGCAAATATACATGTCTAATTTCCCCCCATCTGTCATTCAAAGTATCACGAACTTGTGCAATTTTATAAATGAGATACTTAGCCCAACATGTTTACATAATCAGATAAATCTTACGGACTTTACAACATTAAAAAAATGAATAAAAACTCACCGAAATTTATGCGTGATGGCGATTGATCCTCTGCGTTGCTGCTATGGTGTTCAACAGTAAAAAATCGAAAAAGAAAAAAATCTCACGAAACCAGAGAGGTTTATCCACCCGTTTGGACGAAACTCAGCTCGTGATGCATTCTGGTATTAAAGGAAGTCTCGATAGCCTCTATCGAGACAAATTGGTAATCTTGTTTCGTCTCGATATTTAAAGAGTAAAACAGTGTAAGTGACATTATTTCCTGAGGATATATAAATTAATCATCATAGGTCCTTTCACCATACAATATATAGTTTATTAGAGAAGGAAGTGCACTGATGGTGCTACAACTATTCGTTCGAGGCGAAAGCATCAAAATAGGGGGGGGGGTTATCTTACACTTACACCCTCATACTGCATTAAGTCTGAAGTTTTAAGTATATTTTGTTTTATTCTTATAAACAATATTATATTATCAAATAAGGCTTAGGTTAATGATAGCAAATGCGCCTATCTCTAGGTTTTTTCCCTTAGATTTTAACCTAAAACGAAACATTCTATAGAATTTTTGTAATCATACAAATGATTGTATATAAATTGTCTAGTCTTCCCATTGTTGCCACAATCATAAAAGTTGATTATATGGGGAACCTTTTTCACGACCTCTGCTTTCTCAAGGTTTCTTCCACATTAAGTTACATATACATGCATTTTGCTACTTGGCACGAATGTATTGTTTTTTATGTAATTATTGTATTCTTTTCATGATGATGTTGATATGAAATATACTTTTATTTAGGAAATAAATGAAATGAAATGAAAAAGGAAGATCAGTCCGTCACCACTTCTTGCTAACACTCATCATATGGTATCTTGCTAATGTTGCGAGCGCAGATGGGAAAGGTGAATTATATATATATATATATATATATACACATGTATATATATATAAGCATCTTGGTTTTCCACGTATTGGCAATAAAAAAGACACCAGAAATGCGAAAAAAATTCACAAGTAATGCAGTCTTTGAAATGCCAACAATAAAAGAACTTAATGTTGGCATTGCAAAAACTGCATTACTCGTCGTGAATTTGTTTCGCATTATAGTCTTTTCACTACTAACAGTGGCTTTACAGACAGGACAGGGACAGCCCCCCCCCCCCCCCCCGTGACAGATTTGGCCAAGAAAAAAATGGAAAAGGGGGAAAGGAGAAAAGTAGATGAAGACAAAGCGGAAAGAATATGAATATGAAAAGTCAAATGCTAGGAAAGAGTGAAAAGAAAGGAAAGGAGAACTTAATGTGAGAAACTCATCCCGAAATGCTAATAAATGAGTGAGAAAGGGGAAAGAATTAAGAGATAGCAAAATGGAATCTATGATAAAAAAAAGAGAAATGGTAGAATGCATGGAAAGGCTATAGGATACGACCAAGAAATTAAAAAAAATGTGAAAGAAAGAAAAAGAAAGAAGTGTAATAAATTATAATATATTCTATTGCTATTTAACATTCATATGACAAGGGAATGAAATTTTCTTGATGTTGAATTTTACTAAAAAATATTTGCTGCAATCGAAAGGCTGTGTCCCTTCAAATTTCTCTGGAATAATTTGTTCTCAATTTTAGTTTAAAAACTTTTTTTTTGGGGGGGGGGCTTTGCCTATTTAATTCACCGCCCCCATTCAAAAAATAGTTCCCAGGGCCTTATCAATTATAGCCAAGATTTTTCTGGAAATAAGGTTCCCCTCCATTTGGATGCGATATTTTGTTTTTGCTTGTATACGAGAATCGCTCCTTTCTTCCTTTCTTTCCTCCATTCTTTTTTCTTTCTTCCTCAGTCTTTTTTTTTTTAGGGGGAACTATTCACTCTCCTAAAATTTAGGGGGACTTGTCCTCCCCCCCCCCCGCGTCCTTGACCTGTGAGTGTGACAAAAATATAATTCTGATGTAAAAAAATAAGTGTCAGGTGATAAAAACACTACCTTCGCGAGAACAAGCTTCACCGGAAACGGGAATTGATCAGAAGCATGAATAATCCAGCTCTGTGGTCGCGCTCCCATAAGCTTTCTTTTATCCAGCACAAGAGGGCGTTACGGCACTCTACACAAGGATTCTATTTGCAGAGGGGAATAAAGAAGAATTTCCCGATAATTTTACACGATTCCGAAAGCAGAATTGGAAGAAAGGATCTTATTTCTTGGATGTCAGGAGTTACAAAAGAGCTGTAGTTACAAAATCTTTGTTTGGTTCCCGACAATCATTGGTCAGTCCAACTCTTTTACTCTTTTCTTCATAAGTTAAAAAATTGCCAGGAAGCAGGCCTAAACACCGCACAGTCCCATCCCCTACTTTTTGCTGTATGGCAAATGGTCGGGGATGATGAGTGATCTACCCCTTACTTTAGATTACTTTAAAACAAATTAAATTTCAATTCAAACCACTCCACAACTAGCATGACTAGTAGCACTTCATGTTAATAGCGTGATGCCAATGCTGGTATTTTGCTGACAAATTTTAGATAGAGATATTATTATTCACTTGTCATGAAAATTACTTTCCCAATCCCAGACCCAGTTGCCAATCTAAAAATTGGTATCATCAGTTATCAATCATTTTACAATTACAACAGCCAGCTTGTTCGCGTCAGATTACTTTCAAAATTTCATACACAGATCAAGACATGCTGTTTGTTTTTATCCTCTCTCTCTCACGTTTATGACCCGCAGGCGCCGCAATGCCCAGCGATTGCCGTGCAGACGAGCGGGTTCACATCGTGTGGCGACCCCGTCTCGCTGCGATCATGAGAGCGAGAAAGCGTCAAACTCAAAAGCGCCTGGTTGTACAAAGCTGACACAAAATCACATACGTGGGACCATATTAAAAATCAAGAGATCTAAATATTATCAATTTCAGATATTGCTCCAAGTCTGTTACATAATTCAAAACGAAATTTTGAATCCTAAGACTTACCATTTTCAGGGTTGATATGTTTTACATCGGCACATTTCCCCCAAAAGATTCCTTTTAATATGAGAATTTTGTAATCGGATACAGGACAGAAACATAACACAGTGACACTAACCGCAGTTTTCTAATTTCCCCGTCGATGTTGACGTTGACGTCATCATCATCATCATCTGGTATACCGGTACACGGATGAAGGCGCAAGCCTGTACTCCCGGTCGCTTCTTGTAGGATTGGTCACTGAAAACTACTACTTCATGAGCTTGCGTGAGGAGTCATGGAAGCTCAAAGTGCTTATTTCGCCAAAATATATCAATATTTCTTTTAAATTTGTCTGTTGATGGCATTTGTATTAGGTTTTCAGGAAGACTATTCCAGTCATTGATTACTCTTCTACTGTCATTAGCAAAATTGAATTGAAATATAAACCGGCTAATTTTAAGTTTTAATTGTCTACAAATCTGTTTAATCTATCTAGTTTAATTTACTAGTAGCTTATTCAATACAGTCTCGTCTTCTGCAATGTGAACTTCTTGAAGAGTTAGGAAGTCTTGAAATCCACATTGAACACAATATCCAGACAAATTTCATTTTAATTTTTATCCATTTCATCATCCGTTCCCATCAGGCGCGGATGGGGGGGGGGGGGCACAGAGAAGGGCGCAGGAGGCACGTGACCCCCATTTTGAGAAGAAAAATTAAAATTTATAATGTAAAAATGCCATTGAAACTGAGAAGCGCCCCCCTTTAAAATTGGAGACCATTTTTTTTTTTGCTTGTCAAATTTTTCGGGTACGAAACGAAAATTAATTTGCGGTTGGACAACTTTTTTTCTCTTTTTTTTTTGGGGGGGGCTTGTAAATTTTTTTCTCCCAAAAAAATCCCCCCCCCCCTCTGCCTCCCTTTTTGGGAAATCCTGGATCCGCCCCTGCTTCCCATGTTCCCATCTTGGTCGGAAAGCATCTACGCAATAGAGGAGCATATTATCAGAATTTCGGGCGTTAATTTTACCCGACAATAATTAGGCCAACCATTATCCAGTCAATCAGAATCGCACAAGGAATGATTTCCCTTTTTCCCGAAAACTTGTTAGAGATATCCCCCCTCTAATTGATCTTAGTTTGAATCAGGGGCCTCTGAATTGTCTTGTAATTAGAAAGGGTGTGCAAACATGAGATGGTTTTCAGACTCAGGGGTGGGGTGAACGGCTGAAACCCCCTAGCCCCCTATTCCGTGGCCCCTGTTTGCCGTGGTGCCGAGGGGGACGGGGGGGGTATGGCAGGGACAATATGATAAGCAATAGAGACTAGCTGCTTTAAATCTGGTGAATATACCCCACATTTTTATCTTTTCTTTCTCAAGTTACGAATGGAAATTTAGACTCAGCTAGCCCCTATCTCCTTTAACACATCATGCAGGGTCCTGAAGACTGATAAAAATACACAATTTGATTTACTAGTAATTGATTGAAAAGAAACAATGTAATATAAATTAACATTAATGATATGCTGTATAGGGTAATGACATCTGCATGGGAGCTACTATGGCTTGAAAAATTAAGGACGCCCCTCGAAAAAGACTACGGCACTGATATACAAGAAAAGGGAAAAAAAGAAAAAAAAAAGAAAGAACGAAAGAAAAGAAAAAGGAAGGGAAAAAAAGAAGAAAAAGAGAAGAAAAAAAGGAATGAAAAGAAAATTATGATAAGATATTGAAAATGAAAAAAAAAGCTGTGGCAAAAATAGTCAATCCTGACTGGTTGCCAACCAAGGAAAGAAGAAGAAGAAGAAACAATCTGATTAAAAAACACACACACACACAATGTAAAATAGTATATGCAGGGCCACACGTAGAAAATCAATCATCTGTAACAAGTTTACAAACTGAATGAGTTTAGCAGCTTCGAACCTCATTAGCAATTTGTAATGACAACGCGTTTCATAAAACGGGTTCCATAAATCAATAAATGGATATACAAGTGATAGACGAACAATAAAATTCACAACAATCATTTATTACTTTGAGGGTAACCAATAGCAAGGATAATGATTTATTCAATGCAAACCTGAAGTGGAAAATTTATGGAGGTCAATTAATCTTATAGATTATAAACCCCTTAATCAAATCACTTTATCGAAGTGTTCAAAACTTCAAGACATAACGACATAATTATGAAACTAATAACAAGATATATTGTCTGTCAAAGGGGGTAATCGGCATTGAAGGAAATACGAGGTTTTAAAAGCTTTGGTTATGAGTATCAAGATCAAAGTATAACAGAATCTATTTTACATGTATATTTAGAATAACTTTTGATCGATTATTAAGAAAGAGAAGAAAAGAAGAGATAGAAGGAAAGAGAAGAAAAGAAGAGAGAGAAAGAGAAGGGAGGAAGTCGTATAAGCCTATATACGTAAAAAAGTAATAAAAAATACTATATAAGTAAAACTATATGAGTGAAGAGTGAAAAAAAATCAGGGGTACGATATGACGCGCAGGACGATTTTCTAATAGACGCGAGAGAATAAATCGAGTGAGCAAAATAATGAAAATCTGATTCCTTAGATTTTAACATAATATCCAGAAAATAGGATACACGTTTCCCTCTCCTTAATTTCCTTTGTTCTTGTTCTTATTTCCCCCGTATATATAATAAAGAATAGTTAACAATGATTACATAGTCATACAAGACTATAGGCCAATTCATGAAAATGAATGACCATTGCCTTAATAGAGGCAACCCTATAAAAAAATGTAATTTCGAAACGCTATATCCCGTTGCGTGTAAATGCTTTTCAAAACTCCATGACATTATTGGTGAACGCACGTCGCTTAATTGAAAACCGAAACTTTTTGATTCTCGATAAACTGAATACAATCTCTATGATTTATATTGATAAATAGCTACTTGGGTCTTGTTGTTTTCTGCCCGGGTCTTCTGAATATGATTTTGTAAATCTAAGTGATTGAACTTCACCTTTGAAAGGGCAATTCCATCCCTAAAATCGAATCGTAAATGAGAAAACAGTCAAACATGCACAACGTTAATCAAATTGCAAGTATAAAAAAAACTTTTCCCTCCATTACGTCAAACCTTAAATCTTAAGCAACAAAGTTTAATTTTCAATATCTAATCTTCAATAAATTAAACATGATTGTTTAAACGGTTTAACAAAATACTGTAAGGTTCATATAGTAAACCGCGTTGTATGAAATCTTAAACAGCGTTATTACTGTGATGGGGGTACTGCGTGTATAATACCCCTTATGCAGCACCCCTGGAAATCTGTTTCTGTTAGATTATTACGATAAGATGTAACCGAAATGACCTTCATTTTTAGCCTCCAAGCCTAAACATTAACTATTATCACGCTTGGTTTAAAGGAAACCAAAACCCCAAAAGAGAAGCAATCTTATTAGAGAGAGTTAAATAAGAGGAACAATTAAAAAAAGTTTCATCATAATCGGTTATGAAATAAGCAGTTATGGACGATTAAAAAGTCTTACTATGTGGATCCTCAAATTGGCAAACGTGCTTCAAAATGGCTGATTTTGTGGACAATTGTCCATTTGTTTTGTACACATATTTTCAGATTTTCCCCTTTATTTTACATATTTCACATTATCTCCTCCTGACCTTGACATATATGGTGTGGATTATATTTTCCCATGACATATGTTGTGCTCAGAAGGAGGCAAGATGCACTTTGAAAGATAATGAGGAAAATCTGAAAATTTGTGTGCAAAACAAATGGAGAGTTGTCCACAAAATCAGCCATTTTGAAGCACGTTTGCCAATTTGAGGATGCCTATAGAAAGTACAACAAGAGTTTTCAAACTCCCATAACTTGCTTATTTCATAACCGATTTTGATGAAACTTTTTAAAATTGTTCCTCTCATTTTAAGATTACTTCTCTTTGGTTTTGGTTTCCTTTAAATGATTCAAGCACTAAACTGTGCAATATGCCTATAAAACCAAAGTTTAAAAAGCTAAAAAGCACCCGTTTGAAAAAAATCTCAGCAAACAGTCTTTCTTTCTCAAAATATAAATCTCTATTTCGAATATGCTGTAGTCTTAATGAATCCCTAATTGGCTTCCACTCAAATAACATTTGAAATTTTCACCGATTATTTCAACCCCTTCCTTAAGATCAGAGCCTATTTACTTATCAGTCTTCATTGAACGTAATGAACAACAATTACCCTGCACTTAAGACGTGTTATATATTTACGTACAATAATGAAAAGTTTCAAATTCACTTGATCGAAAAGTTCAGAAAATATGTAGAATCTTTCATTTTTTTTAATTACAGAATGAATCAAGGAATTCAATTCAGTTCAATTCAAATATTTTCTTCCATTTCAAAACACTTTTCGTAATACTAATCCATACAAAAGTCAAATTGTTAATATGACAAATATAAATATGTACATGCTTGGTATGAAGAAGAAGGCGTATATATATAATATCCTAAAAGCCGAGGCTTGTGGCGGGATGCTCCTATAGCATGTATAGATAAAAATACAATGCAAAAAAATCATGTACGTACACAAGTTCATTAAGAAAATGTGATCCAGGCTTTTACTTCGAAGTTACCTTGTACTTTCTAACGTATACAGGCCTATATGTTCCCGTGATAGGTGTATAAAATATATATCACTGCGATGTGCCATTATATGCTTCTTAAATATATGTCTACGTATTCAAATTCAAAATACAAAATATAGTCATCTTACATACTGAATAGTATCAATACCAGCACTAAATGACTCAAATTGCCGTAAATTTCTTAACCAGAATGACACATTTAGATCACAATCATGATGATTGTAGTCTTAGAATACAAACCCTTTAGTGCGCTTTCAAGTTTATTGTTTTTAAATTAATAAAGCAGTCGTCTTAAAGTTGTACCATGTTTGATATTGCATTTTCTGAAATGCATCTAAAACATCTGATACTGGAGACTACATAGGCCTTATAAATTCTTGATAGATTTTTTAGCAAATGACTGTCATTGTATTTTCATGATAATTACTGCCTTTAAAACCCCTGATATTAGTTGGTATCAATGCTGCTCATAACCATATACTCGGAATCAATGCTATACGTGTCGGGAGACATAGGTACATAATCCTCCTTATCCGACTCTGTATCGGTCGAATCGGATACGACCGCGGTATCAACCGGAACGCGGTTGGTGAGCGGTGGTAGAGGTGGCGGTCGTGGATGACGCATGGACGACCGCATCGACTCGCGAAGGCTCTTCCGTTCTTCCTCACTCGGCTTGATGGACACGATGATATCGGAGGGGTTGACGAGACTGGACCGAAATTCTTTGATTTCCTGATAGATCTTAGGATCGACTTCGTTCCCCTCTTCGATCTGTGAAAACGGGAACATTTCACGGTCGTTAAAAATAAGCATGATGTTTATGATTTTACATGGTTTGAACCAGATCATGGAATACGTATAATATTCACACATAATAAATAATAAATTCGTACATTGATTTGATTTTGCTGACCAAACTTTTGGCGCGTCTCATACTAATTTCATTATAGCAAATACACAATTTCTAAACGAATTTTGCTATCAGTGAAAGATTTGAGGGAAAATTATATTGGATTTTTTTGGTGCATCAATGCATATGGTTGAGGGATTACACTGAGTGATGCAATTAGTGAGGTAGAATGATGGTGTCGATTCAAGATTAATAATATGCAATATATATCATCGTGATCATGATTGTAACAAAAATGCATTTTTTTACAAATCTGATTTGTATTTCAGTTGATTAAAATTGCTGTTTTAAACTCTATAAATGTCATTAAATGTATATTGAGATGAGTATTTGCATGCTATTTTTTCTATTCTATCATAATATATAGTCAACAATATTATGATTAAATAAGAAATAAGAATAAATGCTAAAAATAATCGGGGTGCAACAAGTTTTCTTGCATGGTTGACGATGATGAATATGTAAAGAAGAAGAAAAAGAAGGAAAAAAAGGAGAAGAAAAAGAAGAAGAAAAAAGAAGGAAAAGAAGAAGGAAAAGAAGAAGGAAAAGAAGAAGAAGAAGAAAAAGATGAAGAAGAAGAAGAAGAAAAAGAAGAAGGAAAAGAAGAAGAAGAGAAAGAAGAAGAGGAAGAGAAGAATTAGAAGAAGAATTAGAAGATGTAGTAGAAGAAGGTGAGGGAGAAGTTGGAGTAAAAGAAGAATAAAAAAGAAAAGTGAAAGAATTTCCTTACATTGAGACTTCCATCCATCATCAGAAAACGTGATATAGAGTTTAATTTACCGTGTAGAGATTATATCGCAAGGCAGATGATAAAGATGAGGAACGTGAGAAAGAAGTAGTGGTATCACCTACTCGGTTAGGTGTCACGTGATTGCTGTCTTGGCCACCAGCTGCTCGAATTGTTCCTGATTAGTAGAAAAATGTGTACTTGAATGATCACTAAACGTATTAATTGATTATGGTTCTCGACATAAAATTTACAGCTAGTATTTTTCTCTTCCGGAAAAAAGAGAAAATCGCAAAATACTTATAATGCATTTATATTGAGGAAGCAAATTCACAAAAAGATTAGTACAATGGCAAAGTCGAAACATCAAGCTATTAAGACAAAACGTGATTAATAATTATTCTTATAACAAAGAAACAAAAGAAATAGTGAGTGATGGACATCATCAACTCAATTTGCATGTCACTGAGTTGTGCATAAAACTGTTTTGTGAAAACTGTTTGTGAAACTTTAAGATGTCATAACTTTTTTATTTTACATCCGATTTTGATGAAATTTTCAGCATTATGCTTATTTGATTTTTCTATATTGATTCAAATCAAGGAATTTCTGGGGTGAACTTGACCTTTAAAGTGCTGAGCCCATTTCATAAAACATACGACTGTCATTTTGGAGCTGCCATGGAAATCTTGGTTATAATTGGATGCTCAGTTCATTATGCATCTATTTTAGAAAGTATATTACCAAAACAGGAAATTTGGACAAAAATTTAAAAATGGAAAAAGGGGTTCCGTTCATCATACTTTTCACGACAGCCCTGAGAACGATAGAGACGGTGACTACGATGACAAAAGCACTGACAACGATCACGGCGATGATGACGAAAATGAGGTCACGAAGCCACACGTTCTCTGCAAAAATTACGAACGATAACGCTTTTAGAACAAAAACATGAAACCCCTTGCAAAAACAACACACAAAAGAAGAAATTGTGATCATGTATTCTTTAATCACATTTTCTTCTGTTTTTTTTTCTGTATGCCTATTTTCTGTGTAAGCATTGCGTATCAATAAAACGTTATACTTTGAAAAAACTCCTGGGAATTGAAAAAGACACAATGGGGATCAATTTTCACATATATTCCTTGGTTTGTGTCTCATATATGAAATGAGAGTAACAATTTTGACAGAATGTTAAACTTGAGTGAACACTGTCCACTTTTGTAAAGTTCGCAGAAATCGTTTTTGCGCAGAAATGCTGATTTTTTCACGCTGTGTCGAGGAAAAAAGGCGAAGACAAACTGACCGTTCAGTATATTTCTTGTATTTTTTAAAACATTTTCAGCCAAATGAAATAAAACAGATGCATTTGAAGATTCTGTAACAACTTTGCCACCAAAATTAACCATTACCCTTTGTGTTCCGACTGGATCTGAGGACATAATTTTCTGAATGTAAACAAACGGTTTATTTGAGACATTTCCAGCATTTTTATCATTTAAAGTGGGTTTTTCATTTCATATTTCATTTTAATACTTATTTCTCCACACTTTTCCCCAAGCATGATATTGATTAACAGAAAAAAAAATCAAGCCAATGCCATTTTATGTGAATCACTGCTCTGTGTAAATCAGTTATCATCAGGATGGCCTCAGTGTGTAGGGGGGGGGGGGCGTATTGGCGTTCAATTTGGGCAAGGAAACAAGTTAAAAGGGTAAAATATATCTTCAAATCATTCTTCTTATAAGTTCATGTGCTCTTCATGATAAACGTTTACTTTAACCATATAACTATTTCTAATTCGCAAATTATTTTTCACGAACTTTCCATACCAAAGTGGTGCTCACTCAAGCAGAAAGATTTTTCAACAGTTATCGTCATTTGAGACCATTGTATTAATGTGAAAATTCTTCAGGATATTACATATTATTATCTTATAGGATTATTTACAAGTGTAAACTTTTTTATGTGCACTGTATAGTAGCCAACTTGCCAATTAGTATGTAATAAGAAAGCATTGAAGACAAACACACATCTGTGGTGTTAACCGATGTACATAGAGGACCACACCAGTTATTTTACACCGGTGTTAAATTGGCGGTGTTAGTTTTACACCTATAGGTGTTATCACAACACCTTTTGTTGTTACATTTACACTCTTTGGTGTTATGTTTAATCTCTATGGTGTGATTTTATCACCCCAGGGTGTGGTCCTCTATTATAAAAAAAATCGTTTTATAGGATAATTTCTTGAACAAAATTACACTGACCCTGTGTACTTGATACTTTCTTTGTTCTTTCCCTCCTTTATTTTATACATTGTTGTAATTTGTGTTATTTTATCTTTGTTTAATTGTACTGTAAAGGGTCATTTTTAATAAGCCATCATTTGTACTTTTTATGACCCCCCAATATACTAATATGTATTTAACATTGTATTGATTTGTGTTCATTGTTGCTTTTAAAAGTGGAAATCAATTGAATTGAATTGAAAAATAATCATAATACTTATGAATAATCACACGCGATCCCATGATTGTCATATTGTCGCAAAATAAGTCCAATCAACTATAAACCATGACACACCACGATACCAGTATGCCTTATTATCACAATAACCATTAACAACCGAAAGTTTATGACGTGAATATAATCAGCTATTAAAGGATATATGTTATGAAAAACAAGACAACGACACTTCGATGATTCACGCCTTAAGTACTTTTCGACGAGTACCCGGTCATGCCGGTATAGAGCAGGGAAAAGTAGCGCTATTGTTCAAAACCTTTGTCTTCCAAATAGACCGTGTGAAAGGTTTTGTGGGAAAGGAGACAAATAAGTTAAACAGAATGGTGAAAGCCCCCCCCCCCCAAAAAAAAAAAAAAATCGGACGCGCAATAACAAATTTAACGATGATTTAATATTGAGATTCCTAGGTTCCCGAAGGTATACTGATTACCAAGTTTTTCAAGTTTTTTTAAAGGACAAGTGCAACCCAACAAAAAGTTGATTTGAAAAAAGAAGAAAAATCCAGCAAGCAAAACACCGAAAATTTCATCAAGATCGAATGTAAAATAAGAATGTTATAACATTTTAAAGTTTAGCTTAATTTCACCATGGACCTAGGTCCATGATTTCACAAAACAGTTGTATGCACATCCCGGTCGGTATGCAAATTGGCAGACTGATGACGCACCCACTCACTATTTCTTTGGTATTTTATTATATGAAATATATGTAATATTCTAATTTTCTCCTCCTTGTCAAGTGAAACAAATTTCATTTCTCCCTGAACATATGGAATTACCATTGTTTTAACAGTTTATGGTTAAGTTAAGTTGGTCTTGTCAAGTCTGTAAAAATTGAAAAATTGTATTATTAAACTATAAAAAAACAAAAGAAATAGTGAGTGATGGACATCATCGACTCTCTCAGTTGCATATCACTGAGTTGTACATTTAACTATTTTGTGAAAAATAAGCTAAACTTAAAAATGTCATAACTTTCTTATTTTACATCCGATTTCGATGAACTTTGCAGCGTTATGTTTGTTTGATTTTTCTCTATCGATTCAAATCAACACTTTTCTGGGGTGGACTTGAACTTTAAATTAATAAATTTCTCATTGTCTGGGCGATGTTGTTCAATATTTCACCCATCTACCTGTCTCATTTCCCCCTCTAAAAATAACTTTTATTTGGGTTGGATTCTCCTTCAGTGCCTTACCGACTTCCATATCTGTACTTTTTCTAAAGGAATATGACGTGTGGACGATTTTCTGTTTGATAGCGATAAATCCAATGCAATGAAAAGTAAAATTTAAAATAACGATGAGTAGTACGAGCGGAAACAAAATTGAAATTTCAGATCTAAAAACGGGACATTCTAAACACCTTTCTAATCACGAAAAGGATAGGTATATAACTATACAATTCATGCGAGCGCAAAGCGAGAGCGGAAACACAACTGAGATTTCAAACCAAAAAATAAAATGTGACACTCTATTTATGTCTTGTAAATCAGGAAAAGGATGGGTGATTGGTATCCTCTTTCATTAATAATGTGAGCGCGAATCTATATATTTCAACGCAGCATTGCGTAAAATCTACAAAATATTACAAAATACATCCTTTTATATATATACCCAACCAAAATGAATGTTCCTATTTTACCCAATATTGGGTAAACCTTAGAGTGAATCTGGTGTTAGCCTAACGCCCAAACCGGTGTTGTTTCAACATCTCTCTGGTGTGGACCGATATACACTGTTAGAAAAAATAGAAGAAGTTCCTGCAGCAGAGTCTCGAGAACACCTGTAATCTTACCGAATTGCGTAATCTTACAGGAAATTGGTATTTGATGTATGGAATCTTACAAATTTCCTTGAATAAAACACCCTTTTCCCCTTTTTAAACAGACCTGTTCTGTTAAATTGCAGAAAAATTCTTGTTTTATGAATTTACAGAATGATTATTACGCAATTCGGTAAGATTACAGGTGTTCTCGAGACTCTGCTGCAGGAACTTCTTTTATTTTTTCTAACAGTGTAGATACCAGTCAGGTGTTAAATTAACACCGGTGTTTTTGCAGTGCATTCAAACATACACTCAAATACCACAAAGACAACAAAGCAACCACCGCACATCAATAAAATCATGAGTAACGAAATAATAAACAAAATAATATAATAATAAAACGAGAAAAGGAAAGAAAATTAAGATAAGATAAAAAGACCCCCCCCCCAAAAAAGTAAAGCATTGAAGAAATCAAGCAACATCATAAGTGAAGAAAACTATAAATGAAAAAAAAAAATTAGATTAAGAAAAAAAAGAAAAACAAGAAAAACAAGGAAGGAAGAAAAAAAGTAAGTAAGTATAACAAAGTAAGAAGAAAGAAAGAAAGAAACAAACAAACAAACAAAGGAAAGAAAGAAAAAAAGAAAGGAAAAATTAAAGAAAGAGATAGAGGTGGAGAGAGAGAGAGAAACGATAAGTAAACAAAAGCAACAAGTAAGCATACCAAAAAAGTAAGAAAAAAAAATAATGCATTAATAAACAAGCAAACGGGCAAGTAAAATTAATTAATATGAAGAAAAATGTATAAAGCAAGAGCTCACCAGTTGACGACTTCGGCTCAGCATTGAATACGGAGTTCATATTTTCGGAGTCAATATTTTTGCCGCCGCGATCCGGAGTACTCGGGACGGTAGCTCGTGTCTCGGTCGTGCTCTCACCGCACAACCTATGAACGCAACGAAGCGATACGTCGTAGGTGGTCGAAGCTACGAGATCAGTGAATTCATGCACGTGGTCGGCGAAGTCGCTGTACGTGTCACCGAGATATCTTTCAATGCATTCGTCCCTCGTGGTGCTGTTATCTATATATTATATAATAACACATGCAGAAGAAACTTAAAAAAAATGCCCGAATGTTATTCATGAGTATGACTAAGAAAGAACATCCTAATATAAAGAAATACCCTAGATGATTACAGTGGATTGTTTACTTTTCTGTACAAAGTTTGCATGCCGTAAACTTAAATATACGCTTAATTGTACAAAATTATGGTATATTTTTTGATACATGACAATAGAATCTCTCCCTTTTTAGTAATATGCATTGGCCATTGAATCACCCGATTCTTAATATTAACTTTTTTGGGGGAGGGGATTTAGTGCCCTACCCCCCCCCCCATCTATACGCCAGGGATTCGACTTACCTTGTGCAATGTCACATGCACTGAGAGAACACGAGGCCGAATGTGGTATGCCACTTACTTCAAGAAAGAGAGAGCCGGAAAGATCCCCCTCCACTGATGACAAATTCATTTCAGTGTCAATCAAACCTGAAAAGAAACAACACAAATATCTTGTTGCAGTGCTGCCGTGGTATTTATTTGAAAAAAAACACCAAGTGTCGCAAAAAATATTCAATCATTAATTCATCTAGTGAGCATGTAAAACAAATGATAAGTAAAGCATTATGATATGATTAAATTACAAACATCAGAGGAAGAGTCAATAAAAGCCATGAACTTGTACCTGTAGGTCAGAAAAACGGTGTTTTTGCAGGAGTGCGGGGGGTGCCGATTCATTGGGACCCTGCATGTGTGCATACCTCCTACTACGCAATCTTACATATGTTCGGCATGTTCAGTAAGAGTACTCAGCAACAAATACCAATACCTAAAACTCCTCAAGCATGTCAAGAAGTTTGGGTGCAAAGACCCTTGCACCGCGTAAGGGTCTTTTCAAGGGGGGTCGCCACTCCTCCCATTTAAAACTCCGTATACCAATGTACATCATTACAATTCTTCAGGTTTCAAAATAGAGATAAACTGAACCGACTGTTCAGAATCTAAACATTCTTTTAGGCAGCATGATAAAGTATCAATCGTCGTCATCGCCACTCTGTAATAACTGTGGTGTTAAAACTGACACCAATTGGTGTTGATGGAGGACCACACCCTGAGGTGCTAAAATTACACTTTAGAGATTGAACATAACACCCCAGAGGGTAAATGTAACAACCAAAGGTGTTGTAATGACAGCTATAGGTGTTAAACTGACACTGTCAATTTAACACCGGTGTAAAATAACGGGTGTGGTCCTCAATACAATGCGCACCAACGACACCAGAGCTATCGTCACCAATGTCACCATCGATGTTCACCATCACCATAGTAATTATCATCGTCACCATTGCCATCATAATTTCTATAAGTATCATCATTACCGATTTCATCACCACCATCATCATCATAAGTAGCAGCGACATCATCATAATCATCCCACCACCATCATCATCATCACATTCACCATCATCATCATCATCATCATCACAATCACCGTCATCATCATCACAATCATCATCATTATCATCCCACCACCACCGCCACCATCATCATCACATTCACCGTCATCATCATCCCCATAATCGTCGTCGTCATCATCATCATACCATCATCATCATCTCATCATCATCATCGACAGCAGCAGCAGCATCATCAGCATTATCAGCATTCTGTTGTGGTAACTCCCGTAGGAACTCGGCAGGACAGCATTTTTTGTTGGTAAACGCCAAGCTGGTATATAACCAATTACCTTGGAAACATTTTATATCAGCCATAGTGGCTGACATAATAGACGACAGATATCACTCTTGGGCCTTTAAATCAAAGTGGAGACAATGGCAGAGTTGGGATTCGAACTCACAACCTTGCGATTATGAGTCCAATGCTCAAACCACTGGACCACACGACCCGTGAAGCATCATCATCATCATTATCATCACATTCACCGTCATCATCAATCCCATAATCGTCGTCGTCATCATCACCATCATCATCATCACCACCATCATGCCCATTATACTTTAGACACCATCTCTTCTACAAAGACCATCACCCACCATCAATACCACCACTTCTCATTTTCACCGTCATCCTCGCCATCGATCATAATCATAACAATATAATTGAAATAAAGTCATTACTCACAGATAGCTTTCTCTGCAACGACATCCTCCCTCAGTGCCACGTGACTAACTTTGCATCGCAATATCTTCCCATAATCCTCTCTTTTGGTTACGTAACTCAACTCGCTGATGACCCTCACGTATCCCGACGCCATATTCGTGGTCGTCACCTCGGCGTCGTCGGTCACGTTTTCCTCATCGAGAGACCACGTGATCTCGGAGGAGGGGAAGCTGCTGCCAGCGATACAATACGGTTTATAACGTGTCGATGACGTCAGAGTGTAAGCAAGTCCATGGATGTCAATTGGCTGATCGGGAGGTTCTGAAAAAAAATTGTCCAGCAAATAAATAGGAAAACCCCGAAACAAACAAGCAACCTCTCCCATCTAGTTCATCAATTACTTAATTGGTTTATTTTAGGGTATAAAATTCCTAATGACAGCGAGTTCAGTTCCCTAAATGTCTACTTTTTTTCTATTTTTTTTTATAATAAGATCCCATCCCAATACCTCGCAATTCTCCTGTCATTGCCATACCCCCTATCCCGCCGTGTTCAACGCAGTAAAAACCATTCAAGTTACATTGCTTAGAATATTCGTAAATACATGTAGTTTCAGAATTCAAAAGTTTCCTCCATCAATATGCCGACCATTTTGGAAGGGGCGAGAATATGAGATATAACTTAAATAAGCGTTGGAACGACGCGATCAACACTTTCAATTCCTTATTATAATCAAGGATTTTAAAAGGATTTAAAAGGATTTTCGCACACTTCATATGTTTTTCGTGCAAAAATCGCGATATGATGACGATTTGAAAATTATTATCATTATTTTTTTTTGGGAGGGATGTATAGGCTAGACTGAGGGCAACTGCCCTTTATCCCTTCTTTATACGTATGTCTTTTGAGGACTCTTACCTTCAACGTTAATGATAATACTTGTAATGCGAACTACTCTCCCATCCATCATCACGGCCTGACATACCAATGATTCGCCGTGATCCGTCCGACTAGGACGAGCGATGGCGAATGACGACGTCGTGTTCTGGAATCCAACGTCGTCCGAACTCGGTGACGGGCTCGACAAAGGCTCAACGAGAGCACCGGCGTAGTACCATTTGATTGTCACAGCCGGTCTGGATCTGACGGCCTGGCATTCGAACTCGACGTCGACACCGGGTTTGAGCGTCACGGCGTTCTGGTGGATGACGACGGGATTGTTTGCTGCTTGGCCTCGGAGGAGAAGCTCTCGTGGAGCTGTAAAAGGTTGAACAGAGAGAGAGGGATGTACGAAATAAAGGAAATATTGATTAAATAGAAAGGTGTCAGCCGGGGACAAATTCGACTTTTAACTTCTAGAACGAATAAAAAAAAATCGAAGAAACGTGATTATTTGTTTTTATGGGCGATGGAACAAATTTGAAAAGGGGATGAACATGCCTTATTTTTAAATATTTTTGTACGTAAATACTGACAAAGCTGATGCTCCTCCATTACCCTTTCTCCTGGGCGGTCCATATTAAGATAAGGTAACATTTTCACCCCCAAAATGGGTTTAATGTAGGGGGGTGGAGTGACCCTATATAACTGCGAATGAAAAAACTCCAGGAATATACCTTTACTATAACAATATTGATAATAATAATAGGGATTTATATAGGGCCATCTATCTAAAAATATATTCTATTCCGAGGCGCGATGTTATCATTATTACCCCGGCTTTAGCTCGAGCTGCCTTTCAGCGCTCATGCATTCAAGGAATCAATCCTGCCTGGTACTCATTCACCTCACCTGGGTTGAGTGCAGCACAATGTGGATAGATTTCTTGCTGAGTGAAATTACGCCATGGCTGGGATTCGAACCCACGACCCTCTATTTCAAAGTCAGAAGACTAATCCACTGGGCCACAACGCTCCGTATTAAAAATATATTCCTAAATCCCAAATAATTTTGTTGCTGCAATTGTTTTGACTTCTTCAAAACGCGCCAACGTGTTTTCCATCAAAGAGTTATGTATACAAAATGAATACCCTTGATCTAGCCCCACCCCTTGATATTAAAATACTAGTCACCTGCAGTCACTTCTAGAGAAGAGCTTGACGATTTCTCGAGAGAATCAACAACACTAACCGCACAGGTGTATGTTCCCTCGTCATCGATGACCACGTCGTTTATGGTTAAATTTCCACTCGACACGAAGTCCACGGAGAGGCTATACCTATCACTCACTTTCGTTGAATCCTGGTCCGGGTCAGAACGGTGCACATATATGATAGTGTTTATACCCCTTCTCCACAACACTTGGCCAAAGTTACTTCTGGACGATCGTGGTGTGTAGGAACACGGAATGGTGATCGACGCTCCGAATTCAGCCTTGACGACGTCGTCGGTGTGGACTTCGATTCCATGAGAGAGATCTGACGATTTGAATGGCAAACAAAAAGAACGACGACTCAGAACTGTATGTCTTTAGCAACACACATTGCCGTTTAATATGACACAAACACAGGGCACTGGGACCGATTTTTTACAGGGGTTGCTGATGTAAATCTGACAAGCAAAAAAATAAAAAATAAAAAGGGGGGTTCACTACAAAATTAAAAATAACAAAGTTGGGTCTAGAGAAATTTGACAAGCAAAAATAATTTCACTGCAAAATGTAGGTCAGTTTACTTATATTTCTACAGTACATTTTGCTACACCTACCAGAATTCAGGGGAGGGGGTGCCCTTTTTAAAACTGAAATGTAGCCTTTTTCAAATGAAATTCTTTTCTGAAGTAAAACATAAAATATCCTAGGTTACACGATCACAAAATTTTCGGCTCGCGCTCGCATCAATTACTGTTTAGTTAGGTACTCGTTCTGTTTCTGGTTACAATTATGCTTATAATGTCCAGATTTCAGGTTGGAACATCACAAATTTTCATCTTGCGCTTCGCGCTCCCATTTATCGATCGCGGATATATACATCCTATTCATGGCATGAGATACTAAATGCAGTCTAAGACCCAGGGGGGGGGGGCGGCAGTCAAATGAATTGCTGTAGACTTGCGTGATCAAATTATTTCCAGAAACTTCCTGCAGGATTTCTCTGTGGGCAAAATAACCTCCTAAACAAGTGTTTCGCGGGCTTTATTTACACATTTTGGCCCCTAAACAAGTTGTCGCCAGAATATGTCCCCGTGGGAAAAGCTATAGGGTTGGGGAACATGCCCTAAGCACGTTTGGCTAGTCTTAAAAAAGCTTTGGAAAAATACCCTTAATACGTTTGACCCCGCGATTCACCACTGACCAATCTTTCAAACCCACCCTTTAAAAAAAAAAACGGTATTTTTATTTCTTTAACGAGTGCACGCGTGGAACGCGTCCAAAACTGAAAAAAAAAACCCATTAAAACATGAAAACGGGGTTATTTTTTGGTCACGCGTGTGTACAGCGATATATTTGACTGCCGGCCCCTCCCCGGGGTAATAGGTTCATTTTCTGGTCAGTTATTCAAAATTGCAGCTCGAGCTTCGCGCTCGCGTTAATATTTTCAGTTGACACATCTTTTTCATGACTATAAAACTGCTCGTTACCTAATTTTTAATTTCTTAATAATAATAATGCTCAATTCTTGTATAGCGCATCACACATAGCATAGCATGTCCCTATGCGCTTAAAGAAGAAATAGTAAAAGGTATATAAGAATAAAGTAATCAAGATATTTAGATTGGACCATTAGTTCAAAGTTAGTTTTTTATGCATTGAAAAGATATGTCTTGAGGGATCTCCTGAATATACATAAATCACTTTGATATCTCATTGAATTCGGTAAAGCATTCCAGAGGACAGCAGAGGCATGAGTAAAAACACGCTCACCATATGACTTTGTAAAGACAGAGGGAACAACAAATAATGTTTTTGAGGTTGATCTAAGATTTCAGGATGGCTGGTAATATGAAACTAAATCGAGTAAATAGGACGGGGCAATTTTATAAAAACAGTTGTGTGCAGTTGTGGCCCATTCTTATGACATGAAATGTTCAAAAGTTTGAGCTTGCAATTCGCGCACGCAACATCGATTGCTTTTTACAGTAATTAGCGCCATATTGACCGACAAGCGAGTTTAACAACTTCAGATTTATTTTTCTCCCGAACCACTTGCTCGCTACGCACTCTCGCGGAAAGAATAAAGTGCACATATACATTTTATCAATCAGAAATCTCTTCAAAAAGGATTTATTAAACTTTATTACCACAAAACACACAACTACTTCACGCAGATGATAATCTCATGGTGAGAATATCCGTTTGCACTATAAGGCCCATTTTGACATTATAAGTGCTCTTTTTGGTCCACCCCACCAAAGCGAGAATAGGTTCCGCCGCCCCTGATTTCACAATTACAATAATTTTAATAGAATTCCCTCAGCAAGACAGACATACGGATATGTCACATGATATATTGCACATTTAGATTAAAACAATATTTGCCAGTATGATGATTATGTCAGAATTAGCTTTATAAAATGAGCCTTGGGTATTTGAAAATATCCACATTGATCTGGTGTTTCATAAATAAATATACACATGAAAGCGAAAATATTTTTGTAAATCATATAGTCTAATATATTATTTGATGTTCTTATGGGTTTAAATTTCATTCAAATCTTTATTAATATGTATTAATTAAATTCATCGCACATTTTGACATTTTTGATGTATAAGATATTAAGGTGTTCTTAATAAAAAACACAAAATGAAAAAAAATCTAATGAATATATCGGATGACTCAATCCTGAATGGCTTTTTTCAAACTTCAATTAAGATGTAGAATCAGTTCTTATCGTTTGGTAAACATGGTAAAGATTCTATAAAGTAAACAAAATTGTTATGTCATTTTTCCTATTGTTCTTTAGAGCAATTTGATTTTTAACATATCTGATATCCATATTAACAAACATAGAATATAAACCTCTAAAAAAGTTTGGAAATCTGTGTTTGGCCATTAATTTCTCCCTACCCCAAATTTTTAACAATGTATATTTCACATCATTCGAAAGATAATTTAAATTTCTTTAAAACGATACCATTCTTGTTATGATCATGCCATCACAAAAAGAGCAGGATTCAAAAGTGTTGGATGGGGTCTGAATTGAAAAGCTGCAAAACGAGCAGGAATAGTCATGAAGGGTCAATACAACATGGTTCTTTTGTCTGTGTCAGTAGAGCTGAAAATCCATTCAAACCTATAGCCCCTGCTACTGTAGTGATGGTTCTGTGAGATAACATGGTTTGTGTCGTTGTTTGAAATACCCACGGATGTTTGTTATGTTTTTGCTTTTGCAGAGGTGTGTTTGATTTCATGTTAATGTTGATTTTAAGATGCATGAAACAATTTAAGAAATTACGTGTACTGAAAAACTCACTCATCACCACGGAAAAAAGAACAGTGACTTTCAATATTGCGTCATTTTGCAACTTTTGATTTTTTACCTTGCCCCACATTTCAAGGCACTGCACCTCCATGTAAATAATCATATCATATAGGGTATCAATTTAACGAAAATCAAATGATCTATTCATTGATATTAATCAGACATTGCTATTTACTAAAAACCAATGAGGAATCATCGGTCAAAGTAAAAACAAAATTGCTGAGAAACGCACTCATCACCTCGAAAAAAAAAGAACAGTGAATTTCAATATTGTGCCATTTTGCAGCTTTTGAATTTTGACCTTGCTCCACATTTCAAGGCACTGCACCTCCATGTGAACCACAATCATATCATGTAGGGTATCATCTTAAAGAGAATGAAATGTTCTTCTTTTTACTGATATTAATTACACATTGATATTTACTAAATTTCCAAACGTTTTTGATGAGTTTATATATACATATTTAAGTTTTAAACGTATATATAAATCATATTCATTTGTGTTTATCGCATTTTGTAGTTATTCCGTGTCAGTAGCATATAGCCTTTATTGATTAATCAAGAGGCGTATCCAAGAGGTGGAAGCAAGGAGCACTAGGTGCACGAGCCCCAAGCTACTAGTTTTCTTATTGTCAAATAATCAGAACAATACGGAAAAAATAAATCAAGAAAATAATGTTACCCAGTATTAATGCGATCGGACATTTTTTGCAATGATCTGTGCTTTTCGGGTGAAAATATTTTATGAGATCCGAAAGGAAAAGGAAAACCTATCAATAAAATGATGACGAGTCAGCTGAATTCAAAAGTAAAGCGAGGAAGAAGAAGTACTAGAAGAAGAAGAGAGAAAAGAAGAGGAAGGAGGGTAAGAAGAAGAAGAATAATTGAGGAGAAGGAGGAGGATAAGGCAAGAATGTGACTGATTCAAATTAACAACAAATCAAAATATATCTTCATTCTAACAAATATTCACTAGTGAGGATAGAGTAGCAAAATATCGGATGAATAGCAAACATGGAAGAGAGGGATAACAAGTATTTGCTTACCGAATACCGCCACAAAATAAATAGTCAAACTAAAGAAATTGTGGACGTTGCGAAGCAAAAACATATTTCCCCTGTTCATGATCAAGAGCAACGATAACTCCAACTTTTGTTCAAATGTGATACTTCTTCCAGGAATTTTAAAAAGTGATTAAAATGTTGCAGAAGTACAATTCAAAAGAAACTCCTCTTTCGCAATTTGCCGTGTCGTAAATGTGCCGTTTAAATTATGAAGATAATATCGGAATAATGTCGTTCAGTTGGCTTGGTACTTTCGACTTTCCTTATCAATTATCATCAATAATTTCGAGAACAGAATTGTCATTTCAGGAAAATTGTTATCAAACAGTATCATCGCAGAATTCTTTCGAGTCGCAAATCATGTTAAACAACAAGAAATGAGGAAAAGTGACTGGGTTTGATGAGGCTTAATCGCGCCATGCTCGTCCCATTACTTCTGCCGACATTTTCCCCACCATCTTGCATGTCCTGAAGTTCCAAAGATCATTTTTTTCAGAGTGACCATAAAGTTATTGATGGATGCGAGTATATCATTGCCACACCATTTCCTCGAGTGCAGATTTGATATTAATGATAGCGAAACGTGAAAACCTCAAGAATATATATATGACATGATAATCAGATACGAAAGTAAGAGTGACGATTAATTGCTGTCTTTTGAATTGATTAATTAGTATCCTGTAGTTCTATGACCATGGTTGATAAGAGTGGAGGTAAACTCTCTCTCTCCTTATTGTCTCTCCCTCTCTCTTCCTCCCTTCTCTCTCACACTTACCCACCATATCTCCCCTCCAATCTTTCGGTGTCTCTCTCCCTTTCCCCTTTTTGCTCGACCTACTCTTTAATTACCAATTTTTTTCTCTCGTACTGTCCTCTCTCTCATTCCCCTTTCCCCCTCTTTCTCACTCATTTCTCGACCTACTTTTCTTTTATTCCCACACTCTTTTCCCTCCCGTTTTCACTTCCTCTCTTCGTTCTTTCCCTTTCCATTTTTGTCTTCCCTTAATTTAGTCATCGAAAGTGGTGTAATAGTACACAGCAAAAACTGTGGTGTTAACCGGTGTACATAGAGGACCACACCAGTTATTTTACACCTGTGTTAAATTGGTGGTGTTATAGTTTTACACCTATAGGTGTTACACCTTTGGTTGTTACATATACACTCTTTGGTGTTATGTTCAATCTCTGGGGTGTAATTTTAACACCTCAGGGTGTGGTCCTCTATTAACACCAATTGGTGTTAGTTTTAACACCACAGTTTTTACAGTGTAGAATTGTGTAAAGCGCTCACATTCAACCATTGTTGGGGGAAAAAAGCTACATGTGATTTTGTTTTCACATATAGGCCTATTAGGTAAATGCGAGAAATAGTTCTTGTATTTCTATTTCGTTAATTTCTCCCATCATGAAGTGTCATCGGCACATTTTTTTCTTAACACTATACATGTACAACTCAATTAAAACTCTCTATTCCGTAGATTGAAAATCAATCTAGGCCTAATAGATTGTGGAAAGGCCCAATCCAAAATTTGATTGACATATTCAAACAAATAAGTTATCTATTAGATTTAAGACTTCAATCCAACTTTGGATTGGTCTCTGATAGCAATCTATTTTGATCTAATTCAGAGAGAACACAAAAATTGTACTTGCAGGGCATTTATGATTATGTAGGCCTATGAACTTTAGTTACAATAGTAACCATTTTTTTTTCTTAGACTATTTAAGCCATGTTTCTTAGCCAATCAATATCAAGGTAAAAAATGTCTGAAGATAAAATGTTAATGAAACGCTCTCCGTACAGGGCGCCGTAACACAAATGTTTGTAATGAATTGCAAATATGAAAGAACCGCACTGATTGGTTCCTGGTGAGTATTTTAAACCAATTGCGCAGGTAACATTGATATTGATTGGTCAGTTCATTTAGCGATTGATCACTTTGTGTAACGGAGCTCGGGGGGGGGGGGTAATCACCCATCATGATCTTGAGCATGCTGCGCAGCTTCCACTCTGCGTGTTGAAAACTTAACTACGGTCTTGCCTAACATGCCAGCAAGCTTATTTTAAGAATCCAATCTAGATTAAATCATTCGTATATGTTTTCGTCGCCGTTTGAGAAATTTGACAAATGTATGGATTATATATCAGTATCCAGTCAATGTTGATCATTCTAATACTACAACTGCGGTACATCATTAATCAATTTAATGATTTAAGACCGATGAAAAATTCGCATGGAATTGTTGTCATCTTGACCTCAAATATACGTACACTAACCATTGAAACCCTGAAAAACACCCACTCAGTTTCACAAGATCGTTTAAAGAGCAACTAAGTATCTCTATAGTTCATTTACCCTGAGAAAATATAGAACTATTATTGTGATTACAATCATGTTTTTTCTTCATTAGTTTCGTTTGTTTTCGACATCACCATGTGAAGAGGGGTGGAGAAAAATGGCTAAGAGATAATCCATTTTCCTTTTTGTTTTTACTTTTTATTCAACCTTTAGTTGTATTTTGTTTGACAGAAATGAAATTACAGGTACTTAAACGAGTTTGTTTTGAGTGGCTCTCATGTAAAACATCTCACAAAGCTCATCAAAATATATCTATTAATTAGAATCGTTACAAAAAAAAAACGACTATAGGTTTAAGGATCAAAATGACACAAAAACATTTACTGATCAAGGTGATACTTTCTCATCCTTTTCCTTTTCTCTTTCTCACTCCCCTCCCCCCCCCCCTAGCTCTCTCCCTCTCACTACTCGTCTCTCCCTCTATACCCTCACATTCGGCGCGTTTTATCCTTTTTCTTCTCTTACTGTCCATCCTTTCTCGAAGAGAGGTGGGGCGAGCACGTTGTGCTAATAATAATAACAACAACAATAATAATAATGATACTACTACTACTACGGCTAATAATAATAATAATAATAATAATAATAATAATAATAATAATAATAATAATGATAATAATAATAATAATAATAATAAATAATAATAATAATAATAATAATAATGATAATAATAATAATAATAATAAATAACAATAATAATACATCATATTTTACCCAGGGTAGCCACTTCAGTTCTAAAAAAAACGTTTTTCTAGTAAACAACTCTCTTTTTAGCAACAGGCTATACTGATAGCAATAATAGCAGCAGCGATAGCTCAGACGGTACTGAGAGCAGGGGTTTCGTATTCCGGTGACTCGGGTTCGATTCCCACTTGGTGCGCTATATAGTGCCCTTTGGTAAGGCATTAATCCTCATTACCAGGTCCTTCGGGAGGACCTTAAGCCGTTGGTCCTCTGGTTGTTTTCATAGTTTCATAGCAATCATTTAACAAAAAAATCACCACCACAGGATGATATGATGGTGGTGGTGGCGGTGTTGATAATGATGATGATTATGATGATGATGATGATTGATGATGATGATGAAGATCATGATGATAAGGATGATGATGAGGAGGAGGAGGATAATGACGACGACGACGATGCTAATGATAAAAATAATAAAAACAGTATACTAAATAACGCTTATATTTGCAATCTACAAAAAATTAGTGTCAGAAAATATGGGCGTGGTTCCGTGTGAAAATGGTGGAGTCTTTACTCAAGTAAATTTTAAACAAATCACTTTGGCAGTGCATCTTTTCAGGTAATGTAATGTTGATGATGGAAACTGAATAGTTTTAATAATATAAAAATACAATTTTTATGTTTACATTATCATAAAAAAATATAAATCGGCCTATTATGTCCCGAATATTGTATCTTTTGGTTTATCTCTCGTATTCGGCGAGCTAGTTGCGTATTGAATAAGGCTAGACACGTTAACTACGTTGTTTGCTGCTAGCGTATAGCTAGCTAGCTGTATACTGTCCCACCGTGTACATGTACACGACGAACGCTCATAAATTAATCTAGAATTTCATCCAAAGATCCTCCGTTTTTTATGAAAATCACTCCATAGAACCAAGATGACGGTTTACAGTGTATATATTATCAACAGAGCAGGTGGTTTAATATACCAACTAGATCACGCAAACCCCAAAACAGAAGTGGAAAAGACGTTCAGCTACCCGCTTGAATTAACGCTGAAGATCATGGACGAACGAGTGGTGGTTGCGTTCGGCCAAAGAGACGGGATACACGGTAAGGTCAACCAGTGAACTAAGCTGGTGCAGATGTAGGCAGTTAAAGCTAACAATTAAGTCATGAGAAAGTATTCAAAATAATAGAAAGGTCGCTTGTTTTCTTGTTATCATATAGATCTTGATCTGGTAGTACCAGTGGTACAGAACTTAAAGGGGAATCCAACCCAAATAAAAACTTGTTTTTATAAGGAAAAGAAAAATCAGACAAGTTGATAGGTGAAAGTTTGAACAATATTGGACAAACAACAAGAAAGTTATGAATTTTTAAAAGTTGTAAATATTGGTAATCACTATACCCATGGAGACTTCAAATTGGCAGCATATGGGATGTCATAGTGATGTAAGGCAAGGACTACTCTTCCATGTACTCCAATACATATTATGGCTAAAATGTCATTTTTCCCAAAAGTTTTATTTCAAATTATATTTTTCTTTCATGAGGACATAAAACAATATACTACCTGGGTTATATTTAGATTACTGCCCCAGGGGAATGGGTACTTAGGAGAAAACCACAAATCCCTGATAATAAAGTACATGGCCTATGGGAAAGTTGTCCTTGCCCCTTGTCATAATTTACTTACACAGTTGCCAATTTGAAATCTACATAGTTTTAGTGATCTCAATTTTAAAGCAGCTATAACTTTCTCATTGCTTGTCCGATTTCTTTCAAACTTTCACCATTCTGTTTGATTTATTTTTCTCCTTCCCAACATGACATTTTATGGCCAAGGCTGGATTCCCCTTTAAGTCTTAAGATCTAAAAAAAACAATCACAAAGTCAAAGGCAAAGTCAAAGACTTGATTTGTCATGAATTCTGGGGGGGGGGGGGTGGGTACTCGACCAAAAATGTAGTAGGTATGTGCCGCGGGCGAGACAAAAAACGGGGGCCTTGGAGCGGGCTTAATGTGAAAAGGAGGGTCCTCGGGAACGGGCTTCGGAACTACAAATGTTTGTGAAACGGGGGGTCCTTGGGAACAGTAGGCATACATCAGACCAGTATTCAGTTCTTTACAACACTATTTACAACAAGTCAACAGACATTTATTAGGTTAGCAACAACATCATCATTACTGCTCCAACATCTTGGTAGAAGCTACAATGTATTTTCAGGTCACTTGCTCATCCTTCCTGTGGGGAATCTACAGGAAGGACTATGGAATGCCAATGCAGTACACAACACACTCTTTGAAAATTCGTTATAACACTTTTGTGACCAGATAAACTAATTTCCATACAATTGTAATCTACATGTATTTTTCAATAGTAACTTGTGAATAATTTTTGTATTCACAAGAGCGCATGCTAATCATTTTGTCAAAGAATGTGAAATGAGTATCATCATCTAATTATATGTTTGATTTTAACTACTTGCCAGTGGAAAATAGTTTTTCAGCCATTTACAGTTATTCCTTGCTCTGCTTTTAACAAATCTATTTCAGTAAATTTTACTCCACATGACTCTCCAGACTAGGTTTGATGATAATTATTAAGAATCTAGTCTAGAAAATAAAAATGACCACCCAAGTGTTCGTAATTGATCTAGATCTACTTGTAGACTTGACTGTACTATTATTGCTACAATAGAATAGACTCACGATTCTGGTAGAAAAAAAAATTATTGCAGAGAAAGCAGCAAAACAAACATGGCATTGAAGTGAGTGTCTTGTATTCTTTCCAAGCATCAATGATTCTGATGTATACTATTTGTGGAAGCGTCGTGGTGTAGCAGTTCTGGCTCTCGCCTTGTAATCAAGAGGGTCGTGTGTTCGAATCCCACCATGGCCTAGCGTCCTTTGGCAAGGCGTTAATCCACACTTTGCCACTCTCCACCCAGGTTTAAATGGGTACCCAGTAGGATGTGAAAGCCTATATGTAGTATGCCTAGCAATTGAGTCTTGGAACTCTTGTTGGATTGCTCCCCAGGGAGTGGAGAAGGTGCATTCATTGTATGCAGGCATGCAAGGATCCGATGACCGGGGTAATTTTATGTCTGTAAAGCGCTTAGAGACGTCGTTCCGATGTATTAAGCGCTATATAAATGCGGAATATTATTATTGCCTTCTGATATTGAATGTAGGCAAACCAATGAAACCATGCAGACCAAAGTACACATGTTTAATGAACTCAACTGCTAAATGACCCTATTCATCAAGATATCAATGTTTAATATTTATCTTCAGTTGGACACACTGTGCTTGGCGTGAATGGAGAGCAGGTCAAAGGTCGTCAGCTGGAGGATGGCCGTGAAGTTCTGGAAGTGATAGCCAATCAGGAGAATTATCCGATAGCGATCAGGTTTGGACGACCGAAGCTCTCGACCAATGAAAGGATCATGTTGGCTAGCATGTTCCACTCGTAAGTATCTCTGGACTGTTTAAAGGTCAAGTCCACCCCAGAAAAATGGTGATGTGAATAAACAGAGAAAAGTCATGCTAGCATAATGCTGAAAATTTTATCAAATCGGATGTACAATAATAAAGTTAGTAAAAGTTTCGCTTATTTTTCACAAAGCAGTGATGTGCGCATTTCAGTCGCATGCAAATGAGAAAGTTGATGACACTATTTCTTTTTTTATTGTTTGAATTGTACAATATTTCATTTTTTTAAAGATTAGGCAATTACATGTAGGACCAATTTGACTGAACCATATAGTGTCAAACAGTACTAATTCCACATGTTCCGAGAGGAATTAATTGTTGTTTCACTTGAAAATGAGGAGAAAATTAGAATAATTCATATTTCATGTAATGAAATATGAAAGAAATAGTGAGTGGATGACATCATCAGTCTCTTCATATGCATACCGACCAGGATATAACTGTTTTGTGAAATTAAGCAAAAATTTAAAATGCCATAACTTTCTTATTTTACATCTGATTTTGATGAAATTTTCAGTGTTTTGCTTGTTGGATTTCTCTCTTTTTATTCAAATCAACTTTATGTTTTGTTGATAATGATGATAGCTGAACTTATGTAGCAATTTAAAGGTGGACGTTCCAGGGATTCAAGAGCATGCTGTTGGATGGTGCTTACTCATCGCCATATTCATATTGAAGGTCATCAACAGAATTTGCATGCAGTGTCATCAGCCAGTCCCGTAGCAAATGCGCACATGCGCATTACACATACGCTGCGCTGCTTTTTGTTGCATCAGCGTTGACCCAAAGCCCAAACATCTAAGTAGCAGCAATCAGCCTGCCAATATCATCAAATAGCAGCTGATGGGTACATGAAGTGAGCCAGGGTGCTACATAAGCACTTGCCCGATTGCCCGGGGCAAGTAAAAGTTAGAGTCGGGCAAGTGTTTTGAAGTAAAGACCAAAGTTACTTGTCCGAATTGGGAAAGCAAAATTCTCACAGTGGAATGACCAAAATTAGGGTCGATATTTTTTATATGATATTGACCCTAATTTTTGTCATAGCAGGCAGGATAAATCACTTGGATAAAGACATGCAAAAACAAGGTACATCAGTTCATGTCAAAGGATAGAAAAGAAGTTCAATGGTTTATAAAACCACAATACTTTCTTTCGAAGAGGTAAAACTTTTTTTTCAAGGATTTTTTGGGGCAAGTGAGATAGATTTTTGGGCAAGTATATTCCAACTATTTGAAAATTTACTTGCCCAACCAGGAAAGTGCTTATAAAAAGTTATGTAGCACCCTGAGTGAGCATTGTCAGTGTTTGGGCATTGAGAATATGGCATCTGTGTACATGTAAGCGTCGCATTAAGTTGGTGTAAATGGGAGGTGAGCGCTGTCCGCAGCGTGGACATATATGTTCTGCGCCTTCTTGAATCCGTGGAACGTGCACCTTTCAGATTAAAGAAGGCATTTGCATCAAAAGATATAGCTCAAGCATGCTTTCTCGATTACCCTCAAACTTCATTACCAATTAGGAAGGTATAACACTGAAAAAGGTAAAGGATAGAAGAGTTCATTCATTTCTTGCTCCTCCATGAACTTGAAAGGTAGAATTGCTCTTAAGTCCTTATTATTGTAAACAAGAAAATTGCTTGTCTAGATCTCCTGTAATAAAAGTAGACTGTTATCTTTGAATTTGATGAAGTATTAACTAAACTCAATAAGTTTTGTATTAATTAGCAATTTGGTGTTAGAGATCCAGAAAGTGAAAGTACTTTATTGTATATTTTACTAATTAGAGTCATCATTAAGTTTAATGATCATTCCCTTAATTACACAAACAAATTCTTAGGGACACAATAACAGGGAAGCTTTGGTACCTTTCTTTGCTGCATTTATTTGTAATCAATCATTTCATTTTCATTCTCTTCCCATTGTCTCTATCTTTCTCTATCTATATTTTTCTTGCATGCCACTCTCTATCTCTTTGTGACAGATTTTCAGGAAACTTAAAAAACTATAGAAAAAAATGAGGAAATGAAATTGACCTCAATTTTTTTTTCCGGGGGGGGGGGGGGGGCACTTTTGCCTCCATTCCAAGCATTTGGCCTGTAACTCGGTGACAATTGTCAAAATTATGGGAAGCCAAAAGTTTCAAATTTGCGTTTGCATTTTATGTTTCCTATCTTTAACTGGGATCCGTCCCAATTCTTTAATGGTGAAAACAAGTATATTATTTACCTGTGTTCTTTGCAAACAATTTAGAATGATTTGCGAGTCAAGTGAGCTGTTACATTGAACATCTACTGTTGCAGATATGTCATACTTGGGTATCCATAGTTGAACAACAACTTTAAACCAGACTTAAGATTAAAGATAAATTCCAGTTTTGGTAACGATCTCAAAATGACTTTTTACAGAATCTACATGTAATATAATGACCACCCAAGTGTCTATATGTATGAATAAAAATATGTGCCAAAGGATTCTGGGAGAAATTATGTAATTGCTGGGAAATAAGCTGAATAAGCGCAGATTCGGTCACTTCCGTCGAGTCTTTATTCCAGCCATAATGATACACTGTCCCACGTGTGCCTATCTGTGTTGGTAATCTTCAGTGTTAATGTTTTTCAGCGTAGATTTCAAAATTTCACAAAGTTAAGTTTATATAACTGTACCAGATCTAGATCCTCGATGATATTCTGACAATTAAGCCTTGTTTTACAGACTTTCTCATGAAATCAGTGTTTACTGCAACTACTGGCATTTCTCTTTAATCCCAACTTCAGAATATGGTCTTATCAGGTAAAAGGAAACTACTAATATTACACTATCATGTACTATCTCATCTCTCTCTCTCTTTGTCTCTCTCCTCTCTCAGATTGTATGCCATCGGAAGTCAACTATCCCCAGAGCAGAGGTCATCAGGTATTCAGCTTCTAGAGACAGATGCTTTCAAACTTTATTGCTATCAGACACTATCAGGTAAATAGTTCTACTATTACACATTACTATTATTCTTCTCGTTGCTCTACAGGGTATTACATGTAGTTCTCCCTCTTGAATTGAATTATGGTAAAGATTCAATAATCATACCATGAATTATATTGGATATGTACCTATTATGACCCATTATCACCTGTATCAGACATTTGAGCTGGTTATTTACAAAACTATATTGCCCTGATTTTCTGAATATCGGGAAGCGATAGGTATATTGTTTGTATTTTCCTCGGTCTCAATGCATGTATTGAATTTGCATGCAGAGACAATGCAAAGTATACCTTTGTATTTTCCCTGGTCTCACATCCGGGCCTGTGAGGCTGCGTATGAGGAAATACCCTTCATAACGATCTGCACACCAACAATCTACATGTACGTCTTAATAAAGACGACAGTGGATTTGGGCACTTGCAAGTATGCCACATAGTAATGGTAAAGTGCACGGCCTACATGTAGACCCTGATATTAACATGACACAATAAAACTCTATTAAAAGAAATATATGGGAGAATAGATCATAAGAGCTGAAGTGACTACCATGGGTAAATGAGACATGAGTTTTTGTCTCACCTGCATAGCAGAGTGAAACTATAGGTGCCTTTTTTCCGATGGCAACGGCGGCGGCAGTGGCGTCAACATCAAATCTTAACCTGAGGTTAAGTTTTTGAAATGACATCATAACTTAGAAAGTATATGGACCTAGGTCATTAAACTTGGACATAAGGTTAATCAAGTATCACCAAACATCCTGCATGAGTTTCACGTCACATGACCAAGGTCAAAGGTCATTTGGGGTCAATGAACTTTGGCCGATTTGGGGGTATCTATTGAATTACAATCAAAACTTTAAAAGTTTTTAGATCTGATTCATGAAACTTGGACATAATTGTAATCAAGTATCACTGAACATCCTGTGCAAGTTTCAGGTCACATGATCAAGGTCAAAGGTCATTTAGGGTCAATAAACTTTGGCCGAATTGGGGGTATTTGTTGAATTACCATCATAACTTTGAAAGTATGTAGGTCTAGTTCATAAAACTTGGACATAAGAGTAATCAAGTATCACTGAACATCCTGTGCACATTTTAGGTCACATGACCAAGGTCAAAGGTCAATGAACTTTGGCCATAATGGGGTATCTGTTGAATTACCATCATAACTTTGCAAGTTTATTGATCTGACTTTTGAAACTTGGACATAAGAGTAATCAAGTATCACTGAATATCCTGTGCAAGTTTCAGGTCACATGATCAAGGTCAAAGGTCATGTGAGGTCAATGAATTTGGCCACATTGGGGGTATTTGTTGAATTACCATCCTATCTCTGTAAGTGTATTGGTCTAGTTCATAAAACGTGGAAATAAGAGTAACCAAGTATCACTGAACATCTTGTGCGAGTTACAGTAGTTTTCAAAGTCAGCACTGCTGTTATGTTGAATCACGTGATGCAGGTGAGACGGCCAGAGGCATTCCACTTGTTGATATTATTACTGCTTGTCAATGTTTCTGATTAATGCAAAACTTTATTAAATCTTTCTGTTTACAGGTATCAAGTTAATAGTACTCTCTGACCCACGTCAGGGTAGCATGGAAGGACTACTAAAGAAGATCTATGAACTCTACGCAGACTATGCTCTCAAGAATCCATTCTACTCCATAGACATGCCAGTCAGGTTGGTATATTTATAAACTATTGACTGCCCTTGAGGGCAATATCCATTATATTGCCCACAAAAGCATTATATTGGCCCAAGACTTGGGGAGGAGGGCAATATCATTCTTTTAAGGGCAGTATATTTGATGTTCCCCGAAAGAGAACCCAGTCAATATTATTACCTCTGGCTATATTTAAATGCCTGTTTGTGTGTTTGTCACTTCTAATTTCTGTAAACCTGGAAAAGTAATTATAATGTAAATTGTTACCGCGCACCAAGTAAGGCAGCGGATATGCACTTAACATGTATAGATCATGCCCTTCGTCGTTTGCCATGTATTATCTACATTACGTTGCTTCACAAACTGGTTCCAACCGGTTCTATATATATTGACTGCTGCCAGATTTACAAAGTCAATGGGACACCCAGAAGAGGGAAAGATGGTATGATAATGACCTCTGCGAAAGCAGAGAATGCATAATATTGAAAATGATTGCGATTGAAAAATACCTCATATAGGTAATAAGCCACATTATTGACCTTTTATCAAAGCTTTGGACAGCATGCTTCAAAATCAGAGGATAACTGAATGGGGGGGGGGGTGATGCTTAATCAGCCTCTAGCCTTTTTAGCTGTCAAAATGACCATTTTGTTTGTTTTAAACTTCAGAAATTTGTTTATTCCTTAAATTCCTGGCGCATTTGACTGTTGAAAAAAACACTGAATGGTTTTACAACAACATTTTTGTGATTCCATGATGGACTCTATTCATGTGACCATTTTATTTGTCAAATATGTATTTCATTATTTTTGGACTCTTTGGTTTTTGCCCTGTAGCCTGTATAAAAAAGTTGTTTTGAAAATGCTTGTTTTTCTTCATACTCTCCTTACTATGTCCATTCTTTTTCCTTTTCAGATGTGAGCTTTTTGATTTGAACCTTCAAGCCACCTTAGATGCTGCTGAGAGATCAACATTCTATGCTCCAGGCTCGTGATGAACCATTCTGAGGACTGAGAAGATCTGAATGAAGACATTTAATGACTTTAAAAACTCTTTGAGCATCAGAATTCATGTGGAATCTGAATCCAGTCTAGTGATTACACTGTAACAGGTGTTGTCAATTGCCCAAAGTGGAATCCAGTTGATGACCAATAGCCATCGTGTAATGATATAACAATTATATTCCGCATTTTTATAGCACTTAACACATCGGAACATCTCTAAGCGCTTCACAGATATATTATTACCCTGGTCATCGGATCCCTACATGCCTGCATGCAATAATGCACCTTCTCTACTCCCTGGGGAGCATTCCAACAAGAGTTCTAAGATTCGATTGCTAGGCATACTACATAGGCTTTCGCATCCTACCAGGTACCCATTTAACACCTGGGTGAAGAGTGGCAAAGTGTGGATTGACGCCTTGCCAAAGGATGCTAGGCCATGGTGGGATTCGAACACACTACCCTCTGATTACAAGGTGAGAGTCAGAACGGCTACACCACGGTGCCTCCGATATATATAGGCCTATATATATATTCAACCCTGATGTTGGATATCGCACAGAATGGAATCAAGTTGATGGTCAATACAGAGCTGCCAAGTAGTACTGATTTTCAGTATTTAGTACTGAAAAATGAGAAGAATACTGATGGTTTCATGTAAAATACTGATTTCTCTTGTTTCAGTTTATGTGTTGTCCTATGTTATTTCCTTGGAAATACTGATTTCCCTACCAAAATACTGATTTTCAGCTTTAGAAATACTGAAATGTTCTTGTTCAGGTTGGCAGCTCTGTCAATAGCAGTTGTATCATACTGTGTATATTCAACCCTGGTGTTGTATATCGCACAGAATGGAATCAAGTTGATGATCAATAGCCATTGTGTAATACTGTGTATATTCAATCTATAGTCTCATTATCTCACTTTCCTGAGGATTAGGGTTTACTTACATGTACCTGTAGTCAATACTGGACCCCCCCCAAACACTGAATGTTTAAGGGAAAAAGGAGATAAGAAAAATAAAAGCAAACTAAGGAAAAGTGATGAAATATGATCTTTCTAAATACTTTGTTAAAATCTGTCACAAAAAATTTCGCAACTCTAGAAATTTTGCCCTGTGTTGTGCCCCCTCAAAATATTGCGAACCCAAACCTAGCACACAATCCTGGGACTTGGGCTCTGGTCTACAACACCTTCCGAAAGGCAAGACAATGGTTAGTCTGATTGTGAACATTATATGGTTGCTGCCACTCTAGTGAAACCGTTCCCAGATCAATCGAAATCGTTATTTTGAATGGCATATCATTGGTTTCGTTTGTGTCTGTAGCACGAGGCATTTATTCTGTGGAGTGTCTATTGCCAACTCATTTTCCATGTCTAGATTATATTGAAAGACACCAAACACCTTCAGCAGCCGGAGCTGTAGCTGGGGTAGTAGTGCACCATGAAAGGTCAAGTCCACCTCAGAAAAATGTTGGTTTGAATCAATAGAGAAAAATCAGACAAGCACAGTGCTGAAAATTTCATCAAAATCGGATGTGAAATAAGAAAGTTATGACATTTCAAAGTTTCGTTTATTTTTAACAAAATAGTTATATGAACGAGCCAGTTACATCCAAATGAGAGAGTCGATGATGTCACTCACTCACTATTTCTTTCTTTTGAATTTTATTGTTTGAATTATACAATATTTCAATTTTTATGAATTTGATGATTAGGACCTCCTTGCCTGAAGCACAAAATGTTAAAATAATGGAATTCCACGTGTTCAGGGAGGAATGAAACTTCATTTCACATGACAATGACGAGAAAATCAAAATATTTCATATAATAAAATACAAAAGAAATAGTGAGTGAGTGATGTCATCACTTCCCTCATTTGCATACCGACCGAGATGTGCATATAACTATTTTGTAAAATTAAGCGAAACTTTAAAATGTCATAACTTTCTTATTTTACATCCGATTTTGATGAAATTTTCAGTGTTTTGCTCGTAGTTTTCTCCTTTTTTTCAAATCAAGTTTTTGTTGGGGTGGACTTGTCCTTTAAATAGGCAAATAGATAATGGGTGATTTCTAGTTCAGTGTTGACCTTTTGGTGTTGGTGTTGAGTCAATTTTTTTACACGATTATCATGCCAAACATAAAATGAAGATGGTCACGAAAAGTCACTCACTAGTTGTTGAGATGTCTATGATGTGATTTGGATCAGATTTACAAACTTTTGATAAGTTTTGGAGCAGGTGAAGCAATCAAAATTTCAACACCAAGGCCAACTCTTGACTTGAAATCACCCAATGGGTGCCTCACAAATGCTTTATGATGAAATGAAAATTGTCATAAAGAATAATGGAAAGAAAGAGATGATGAACTTGTTCAATTAATTGTGTTTTTCCCCATTAATAAATTCTGAAAGTGGAAGATTTAAATTAATATTTTTTAGGAGGTTGATAATAATCTTGCATCATGATAACTTGTGTCATATTTTTTTTGCTTTCATCATGAAGGCAGAAAGAGGAAGATTTTAAGCTTGCATTCCTGAGAAGGTTGAACTTATAATTTTCATGTAGCATCACCTGGATAAGGTCCTGTTGGGGAAATAAGAAAAGTGCAATATGATTGGTGTAAGTGGTGAGAGATTTTGGTGATACGCTGGATCTTCCCAAAATGCAGAGGATTATATATATCAAAATTATTTTCTGCTTTTGATAATCTCATAAATCTTGCATTCTGATCAATTACAGATCAAGCATGTGATCTTAAACACACAGGAGTAATGCCAAATAATTTGTTAACAAACTTGCTTTTATCCAATCAAATGTTGTATTGCCATTATGTCAGTAGCTTTTAACAGTATCCACAATACATGTTGGTGATAACATGCTTTGTGAAAGAGACCCCCAATCAATTACTTGTCCTTAAAGGAGAATGAAACTGGGGCAACAAGTTAGTAGCTACATGTACAAATTGGTCCTAAAATGATAATAATAATATAGGTCTATTTACCCAGGGAAGTCGCTTCAGTTCCGAAAACTGCTCTCCCAGCGGGCCCTGATATTATTATTACCCCGGCTTTAGCTGGGCTGCCTAGTCGCTCAAAGCATTCAAGGAATTTCCTCCTACCGGGTACCCATTCACCTCACCTGGGTTGAGTGCAGCACAATGTGGATAAATCTCTTGCTGGAGGAAATTACGCCATGGCTGGGATTTGAACCAACGACCCTCCGTTTCAAACTCCAAAGACTAATCCACTGGGCCACAACGCTCCACGTTTTGTCCAATTTGTATAATTTGTCCAATATTGTATATGGAGGCTGTTTCTGTCTGTGGTAACTCCTGTAGGAACTTGGCAGGACAGCATTTTGCTGGTAAACGCCAAGCTGGTATATAACCAATTACCTTGGAAACATTTTACCTCTAGGTTAATCAGTCATAGTGGCTGACGTAATAGATGACAGCTATCACTCTTGGGCCTTTTTATCAAAGTGGAGACAATGGCAGAGTTGGGATTCGAACTCACAACCTTGCGATTATGAGTCCAATGCTCTAACCACTGGACCACATGTTCATTTGTAACATTAAACATCTTTTTCACATTGCTAACGGGGAGATTGGTGGATGGGGATGTTCATAGCTTTAGTAAACTACATATTGATGTGCTTATAAACTCTCTTATTTTTCTTTATTCAAAACATGCCCTGTACTGTAGTACAGTGTTTTCTAGAGTGAATGTTTTCACATTGAAGATCAAGCTACATGTAAGCCTAAAATTATTTGATCGTTTATCCAAAACATTCCCCAGATTTGCATCTAGGATTTGGTCTGTGTGAATGTTTAATTTACATGTATTTATTGACCTTGTAATTCTGATTGATTAGTGGTCTGTTTAGTGTTTACAACCAAAGGAATGGATTTCATCAACCTTGGTTGAAATTGATTCAGCATTTCTCATATGGTTACACTTAGTAATTCCTAAGATTTTTTATTTCGAAGGTTCATAGTTCTGAAACATGTTAATTGCCTATACCTCGATGTTTATTAATCCAAAAACAAAAAGGGTTTGTTAATCTGAACATTTGTGGCGTTACTCCGAAGGTTCCTTTCTGGATTAACGAATCTTCGGAACAACGAAACTTATTTCGTTTTCGGACAAACGAACCTTCGGAATTAACGAACCTTATTTTGATTTCGGACCAACAAAGCTTCAAAATTAGGAACCTTTGGAAATATGAACCTTTGGTATAACGAACCTTCTGAATAACCAAGTGTCGGAATTACGAATGTATGTTTTCTCAGATACATGTAGTGAGATACTACATGGTCTCCCATTCAATTGGTCTAATTGCAATTTTGTCTACACTGCTCTTGGTTTAATTCCCACTTATGGGGTGTTGCAAGAAACTTGCGATCAATTGCAAGTCAATTTTTGGTCCCTAAATCAATCATATGTCTTGCAGTTAATTGCAAATTAGTGATTGATTACTAATTTGCTCCTTGAAACAAGAAGTTTAATCTGATTTGCTACAGCTAACGTTGATCTATCAGTTGTAAAACTGCAACAGAATATTTACAATTGATCGCAAATATTTTCTTGCAGCACCCCTTTAGTCCGATTCTCATTTAGTCTAATTGGTCCAATTTCTTCTTTATCTCCGTGTTATTTTGGTCCGTGTGAATTAAGAGTTGATTCATAAACCATTAATCTAACCATGTAGACTCGATGGTATTAGACGAAATGGGTGTAGCCTAACTGGACATAAGACAAAATGGTCCATAGACGAACTGGTTATAGCTTACCTAGGATTAGACCATGTGGGAGTAGACCAAATGGAACATAGACAAAGCAGGTATAGACCAATTGGCAATTTACCCATACATTACGTGGACATAGAACAATGGTGTGTTGAGACACAATATTGTGTTAATGGGACTCGTAGACTATTTTGTCAGGGATCACATTACACAGTGACTAGAGGCGATTTAACCCATTAAGAGCCGTGGACAACTGAAAAAGGAGCCTGGGCCCCTGTCTTACAAAGAGTTGCTTTGATCCAATCAATCATAACTATGGACGGCCAGTAGCATCAACATCTCTTCTAAATGCATGTTTTTGTTTCAAAATATTTTCTAATGCATGAATATACATCATGTTCATGCATTCATTGTTTTCTTGAAAATTCACTGTGCTTCTCTTTCTTTAGAAAGGACATTGTTCAAATTTCCTGTAGAATAAATTATGACACTGATAGATTTCCTAGAGAGTGACGATAGATTGGATCAATCGTAACTCTTTGTAAGACTGGGCCCTGGAAATCCCTATTCCTTGCAATGTTAAAGTTTATCTAATGTTACAGATTTAGGCATTAAGCCGTGAAAAGTAGCCCCCAGATTTTTTTTTGCCTGCTGAGTGTACACAAAGTACATGGACGAATGTAAAGTCATCATGACAGTTAGAGAGGTGCGCATGTGATGTAGGAAATGTAGTGGTACTTACATGTGTATAATTTTAATAATCGATTCGAAAAATATATAACAGAGAATTTAGCCGAAATAAGGAGTCATTTCATTTCTTTCCATTTTTATCGAGTTTCTATTTTTGTTTTATTAGAATTAATGTCTAGCTTAAGTTTGTATGGAGTCCAAATTATTAGTTTAATTTTAGAGTTGGAAAGGATTTGGAAAATGTAGATAGCAAAATGTTAGTAAGACAAGAAGCAAGAAATAGATGAGAAAAAACAGAGAAATTAGCTAAAGGCATGGTCACACCGCCCGAGCGTTGTTGGAGCGGTCGTGGAGCGGTAGGGAAAGAGGGCCGAATTTCGATCACAAAATTGGGGAAAAAATCGAAAAAAACCACAAAAACAATCGAAATCGAAAATGGTGAGCGGTGATGATTTTTTTTTCTCTCCGCTCCACGACCGCTTCAACAACGCTCGGGCGGTGTGACCATGCCTTTAGTGACAGATGAGAGAGAGGGGGACCGTCTGAGGGAGAGAGAGAGAGGGAGGCAGAGAGAGTGAAAAGGAGAAACAGAAGGAATGAAAAAGAAAGAGGAGTATTCATTATAATGAAAACAAAAGAGGGGGAGAGTAAGGCAAAAAGGGCGAAAGGAAGGTTGAGATATGGGAATCTTTTTTGCGGGGGAAGGGGGGGGGGGGGGGACATGATCAATTATTCCCGGGAATTTCTTTGTCGTCTGCAGCTGCGATTTACCCCAAAATGTAAATTGCAGTATTTTCACAATATATTTCAAGATGCGAAAGATGTTTACGTTTGGATGGATGATCATTTTTTTTTATCAATTTATGTTTTCTCCCTTTTTTGGGGGGGGGGGGGGGTGCAAGGTAAAACAAATTTTTAATCAATTATTAACTATTACCAATTTCCTGTCTTTTCTGCGAACTGCAATTCGACACCCTCTCCCCCCCCCCAAAAAAAAGAAAGATTAAATAAAATAAAATGTATATAGACCTAGCGGCATTTTTGTCATGCATTTCAAGAATAAGAACAATTGTTTAACATTATTTAAAGGCTTGTTTTCAATCATTTAAAACCAACAAAACAATCAATTATTTTCTGAAAGGATTCCTAATCAATAATGCTGTTTTGTGAAACAATGCTGACAGCCGATTAAAAGCTCTACTCTCGATCGTCTTTAATTCCGCTGGTCAAAGCTCTATTTTATTATCGATCGTCATTATTATTCGATATGCGCTTTCCAATTTTCTTTCTTTTTCAGTATTCAATATTTGGGAGAAATGGATGGATTTCATGAATTGAGTTACCTTGACAAATAGGGGCATTCTAATACATATCTTTTTTTTCAAGTTCTGTTCGTTATTTCAAGAAATATTTATATGCTTCAAAGGATAATGAGTATATTTTGTGAAAACAGTTCGTTCACGCAAACTCTTTTAGGCAAAGTGAAATCATTGATTTTTAACTGAGCTCGCAGTGAGAGGTCGGCTCTGATTTTATCTCATAATGGGTTTAGGCTCTAATCAAGGAAATAATAATATTAATTAATCGCTTTATACGTGTTATTTGACTATGGTCAAGTTGATATTGGGTATATTACATTTAGATTTGCTTTCTTAGGATGATAACGTCTTAATGAATAATTATACACGTCGTTCATCTTGTGCAGAATATTGTTTGAGTCGCAAAATGTATGAAATATTTTATTTAACATTGTATTGAGAAATGCAATTTGCCTGGAGCGAGAATAGCAACTCAGTCCGAGACCGTTCGTAGCCACGATGATCAGTGTCAATATCACAAGCTCTTTGGTGAAGTTGTTCCTCAGTTCTTCGAATTAGAAGGCTCGAATATATCGGAAGAATTCGTGTCATCGCAGAAGATAAAAAACAAACAGTAAGTCGCATTTTTCTACTTGAAGCTGAGACAAAAGCAAGCAAGGGGTGGTGAAACAGGTAAGGGGAGGGGGACAGGGCGGGCTACCTTTCCTTTTATTTTTCTATTTTAATGCAGTGAAAAAAAAAGGAAAAAGAACGGATAACTTAAAAGAGGAAGAGGTAGGCCCATATTAAGAAGTGAGGTATATGCGTCTGTAAATTATTGCAAAATAACTGCAAGATACAAATTTGTTTTTATTTTGGCGTCGGAAATTTTCTGAGAATATATTATGAAGTGACCAGGCATCGATCATCATGTAATCGCCTATTAAATCTAAACCTTTCATCGCGATCTTTCATACATTCGAAATAATATCAATATAAATGTTATAAACGTATATTTATTTAAACGTAGATTTTTGAGAATTGGAAGCATGCAGGTATACTTATTGGAATATAATATGTTATAAGAAATTGTGAATGGATAGCATCGAATCTTGTTATTAAATCTATTTATCCTTGTAAGCTTTTTTATGTAGAATATGCTAAATCTGAAAAGTCTTCTCCCTTTTGACTGAATAAGACAAGTAAGAAAAAGTCATCTTCTCAATCTAAACAAAAGTGAAGGAATTTTGATTCCATTAAATGGAGTACAATGACTCTCGATTCTTTGTCTACAAGAAAGATATATTCATTGTTATGTGCATAGATATCTGAAGAATCAATTATTGTTTCTTTTTTGGTTTAATCTTCTTCCATTGATCCTTTAATTTGAATCATGTCTCATTTAGGATACATACCATTCATGGTAGTATTAGACAGTTTAGTTACAAGATTTTGAACAAGATTTTACCCCAGAAAAATAATCTATGTAAGAGGCGTGTAGTAAATGGATATGTAAAATATGTGAGAAGTTGAGACCACATTACTGCATAGAAAACGTGTTCGATTATTTTGGAAAATTATAGTAAGATAAGTGTTTTTATGATATGATTTCTGGATTACTTTTCCATAGATTAAAAGACGTTAGTAATAGGGTCTGATTTGCGAATTTCCAGCCATGGTATATGTTTAAAAAAAAATTCTCAATCTATCTTATTATTTATCGAAATTATATTAAAAATCATATTCAAATGTGAAAAATATCATGCAAATTGTTTATAGGTTGATTTCAATCTTACTATAGGATTGCAGATGATACTACAATTTCTTGCCGATCATCTGTCAACTCTGTTAAAGAAATAATGAGAGTAGTAGAAAACTTTGGTAAAAATACCGGTCCCAAAATTAATTGGTCAAAATCTAAGTTCATGAGATTAGATATCAATGTCCAAAACACTGGGGAATTAGAATTTACAGATAATGCTATAAAATGTCTCGGGGGTTCATATTGGAAAATTTCATAGAAAAGTTGAAAACTTAAATTGGAAAGGTAAATAATTAAAGATGATAAAAAGTGCTTTAGATTTATGGAAAATGCAAAAACTAACTTTGTATGGGAAGGTGACTGTCATAAAGCATTTAGTCACTTCTCAATTAGTATATACAGCAACAGCAGTCCCAGTACCATTGAAAATAATTGAATTAGTAAATAGATTATTAATATACTTTTTTATGAAATTCCAAAGCTGAAAAGGTCAATTGAAATGTATGCTGTAATTCTGAAATAGAAGGAGGCCTTAGAATGGTCAATTTACTTTTTATAAATGTTTTTCTCTTCGTTTATCATGGATTCAAAATTATATCTTAGGTGAAAAAACACCATGGAAAGTTTTATTCAATTGTTGGATCAGTAAAATTTCTGATATTCCTATTTTTTTTAGATTTAACTGCCCAATAATAAGAATATGCAAAAGAAAACAATTACCTGTGTTTTACATCGACCTTTTTAGATCGTGGTCTGAAATGAATTATATACACATGTTTAATGTTTGCGATATAAACCAAGAAATTATCTGGTATAATAGCAATATAAAACATGGGAAAGAAACGTTATTTTTTCAAAACTGGATCAAAGAAGAGATTTATACAGTGGGACAAATTATAGAAGATGGGAATTGGAAAGATTTTTTCAGCAACTATTTTAACCGCAGACAATTGCTTACTTCTTTCGAATTGTCAAAACCCCACAACCCAATGTGATTGAGTTAGCAACAGGTGACTCAATAAATGTCGAGAAAATGTCAGCTAAATAAAAGTTTGTGGATAAATATAAAGAAGAACCCGTTTGTTTACATTTTTGGCAAGACCGTTTAGACTTATCAAACGAATTTTATTGGAGTGAAGTATTTAAATTCAAATTTCAGCAAATTAATGACATTAAAATAAAACAATTTAATTTTAAACTTTTTCACAGAATATTGCCCAGTAAAGACAATTTATGCAAATGGAAATTTCGAATGATAATTTATCATGTTTATGTCGTACTTGCAATTGCAAAGAAACTATATGTCATTTTTAATTGACATGCAAACAAGTCAGGATATTTTGGAAAATAGTTTCGTGTCTTATTCGGAATATTTTTGACCTTGATATTGACATTAATGAAAAAAAAAAAAAGATTATTACAGGATATGATATAGGCAACCGGAAAACAAAACTCGTAAATTTCATCCTCAATTGTGCCCAATATACTGTATATAAGAATTATGTCAAAGAATGTAATGATAAAAAGAACCATGTGTTACATGGAAACTATCTATTGAAAGATTTGAAAGCAGAAATTAGATTTTACATAAGTTTGAACAATAATCAGAAAAGATTTAATGAAACTGAGTTGAAGAAGATGCGTTTTTACTTTGAGTGAATACACTACCAGTCACGGTTTTTTGGTCCGCTGTTGGCTGGCCTGTTGGAGCCGGAGAGCAATGGATTCAGTCCACTGAATCTATTGTTCTCTGGTTCTCGACGGGTGACAGCGGGCCGAGGAATTGTGACTGGTAGTGTAAGTAACATATTTTATTTGTTGTATTTTTTTGTAAAATATTGTCGTGTGATATGATATGAATTTTGTTGATGTAAAATCCTGTATCTTTTGATATTTTTTATGGAAAATAAAGTACCTCAGTTTATGTAAACCAAAAGGCAAGTTTGAAAATTGAAAAAAAATGTGATATTAAAAAAATATTGCATTGTTAAAATTGAATGATTTTTTTCGTATATATGTTATAATTGTGAATTAACACCTCGATATGAGGATAAAAGAGAGAGAGAGAATTTTTTTAAAAACATTTCGAAGGACACTTAGAGTGGTGCAAAGATTCTAACTGGAGATGGGTGAGGGGCTGAGCATGGTCCTAGGCCGAGCGGGGGGGGGGGGTCCCATAAATTTTGAAAACCTACTTTTTTACTGCAAATTTGCACATGTATATACAATTACCATTCAAATCTCTTGCCAAATATTTTTAATAATCTCTTTAACACAAATTCCTCTTTCCATTCATACTTTACGCGTCATTCCGCAGATCTACACAAATATCTTCAAAAAAAAAATAAAATTACCCAAAATTCTCTACGTTGTAGAGGAATCAAGCTGTGGAATGATTTAAATAATGATATTAAACAAAGTAAATCTCTAAATAAGTTTTAAAAACTTTTGAAAGTTGAATTTTTCTGTCAGTATAAAAACTCCTGCCAATAGCACATTAGCTCACTATTATTAATGATTATTACTTCTAGTATGCTTGTTTTTTTTTTCATTTCCCCTGTATAAGCCCATTGTTTCTTTTTCCCCTCTCTCTCTCTTTTTAAAATTGTATTTCAATGTCATTTGTTGTTCACTCTTTATGTATGTCTTATATGTATTTGTATTTAATTGTATCATGGTGGTGCCCCACCCACAAGTTTTAAAAATAATAACTTCTAGGGGCTCCCAGTCCCATGTTTTTATATAATTTGTATATACTTGTATTATTATGATTGATTGAAATAAATTTTGAATTGAATTGAATTGATTTTTTTTTTAGTTGAACAATATTTACCAAAAGGGTGCAAGAAATCCTTCAATTTAACTTTAGAAAATGAAAAAAGCGCCTGACAAGCTTGGTACGTCGCTCCATTGTTATAAAGTATCTTCAAAAATTTTGTATGCGTCTTGCCCCGCACCCTCCTACATGTCCTATTTTTTTGTGGGCAATATTCAATTCAATCGCCTACCCCGCCCCCCTCCCCGCACACCCCCTCGACCATCCCCATGCAGTGGTGTCGCAATTGAGAAGTTGTCACCAGTCTGCTGCGGCGGAACTTGAAATATTTGTAGTTCAGCCCCCCCCCCCCCGCGCCCGAGACGTCTTAGATACTGGGAAGAAGGGAGTCGTGCCGTTATTTCATGAGCCTTGATCTGCCGAACGACCAGCGATCTTGATGATCATGAATTAAAAATGTGTTAAAAGCACATCAGCCGCTGTCTAGCAGGGTTACCAATGGCAACGAACGGTGTACACAACACCGACCTCCGTAAACTTATGATAATTTTTTTCAGTAAATTACGGGCGGCCTCACTTTTTTTTATTGGGGAGGGTTAGATGGCCTACCTACCTTCCTAAAAGGAAAGCCAATCTTTTCTTAACTGAATGATAGGGATACTGTATTCTCATGATATGGTATTAGGAGAGGCTCCTTTTTATGTTCTATCATCCTATTTCCCCCTTTTCTCTTATTTTTCTCCTTGCTTATAAACTTTAATATTTCAGGGGCAATTGCACAAGCCCCCTTCTACATAGGACTGCAAACACACACTAACATTTGATACTTTAACCAATAACAGGAGTGACGACTAGACGCCGGCGTCTCTGTGGAAGAGCCAGCCACAGTACATAGTGAATCTAGTCTCACTACTTCAGACTCTGTGTTATGCACTATGTGGATTGAGAAAACCAAGGGTCTGCGCCTGCAGACTATTCTGACAACGTCTCAGTCTCCAATCATTGTATGCGAATAAAAAAAATATTGTAAAGTTAGGTCATTTTGGAATAAAACTAAATATCATGAAGCCCGTAATAAGGTGAATAAAATAATGTAGGAAGCAAGCATGTAGAAATTATTTAGCTCATACATTCAATAGGTGATATAAGGCAAACTTGGACTGCACATGGTCAACTAAAGAAATATTTGGCAAGTCGAAAAATTCCCTTTCATCATATTTTAAGATAAATGATCAAGATATCTATGATTCTGACATCATTGCTAATTATTTCAATATATTTTTTTATATCAATACTGGTCCATCCCTGGTCCAATATGTGCAATAATATTTCACGAAGTGATGAAAATGTTATTTTATAAATTCTTGCATCGATTGAATGAAGCATCACTATTTATTACTCCTGATAATGAATCTGAAATTTTGAAAATTGTACAAGCACTTTAATGCACTATTATAATAGTTTTGGTATCGATAATTTTAATCCATTTGTTAAAAAAATATGCCATGATTTTAAAGCCTCTTGTACATATTTTTAATCTTTCTTTAAGAACTGAAAATATTCCATCGGATTTGAAAAAAAATTGCTAAAATTACACAAAGACATAAAAAGGATTGTATGAATATTATAGACTAATATCCGTACTTGCATGTTTTCTATAATTCTTGACAAAATTGTTTATTATTGTCTAGAAATTTTTTTAACGAGACATACAATATTGAATCCCTGATAGTATTGTTTAGAAAAAATGTATCTACTGAAATGGCTCTTGTCAATTTCCATAATTATCTAATATGTTCATTGAATAAGAAATTGGATACTGTGGGTTTATATTTAGATGTAAGCAAAGCCTTTGATTTAATTGACCATATAATCAGACCCAATAAAGAAAATCAAGTGTGGTGTACCTCAGGGCTCAATTTGGGGGCCGTTATTATTTCTATTGTATATAAATGATTGGATTAATTGTTCCTATAAATAAAGCTGAAATTTATTCTCTTTGCTGTTGATACCAATTTTCTATTTAGGAATGAAAATTTTGACCACTTAAAGAAAAATATGAACAATGATTTACAATGTGTCCCACAGTGGGTTAATAGACCAGTTCGTAGTTACTTCATGGTCAATTTTGGTCAAATGACCTTTCATTTCTTTCATTAGGATAGGCAGATTTCAAAGCAAGATATTACGTATGCTTGCCTTACATAGCAGGATGAAGAAATTGAATAGACCAGGTGACTAGAATAGCACACCGATTAACACTCTATGAAGGTATTTGTTGCATTCCTACTTTGAATGCATATCATAGTATGTTGCAAAATGTACTTGGCAAACTGTGAAATACCAGTCGTCCGAGGACGCATTGTTGTTTTTTGTGAATGTAAATGAATGCCACTATTCAAAGGAATATATGAATAATCAAGACATCAGAGTTGGTGCTTATCTCATTAGAGTAAACCACCATGTCACTTTAGTACAAATGACCTTCCTCTGATCGTGCGTAGAATCTTTTGATCATGCGCAGAAAGGAACTACGAACTGGCTTATTGCAATAAGCTATCACTTAACACATCGAAATCCAGTTTCACTTACTTTAGTTATAAGTAAAATTAATTACAGATGACTTATCAAATAATTTAATCATCATATTGAAATAATGTCGCCATAAAACGTTGCAATCTGCATATTTCCTACATGTTGTTATTGACCAACATTTAACATGGAATGAACATATACGAGTCGGAGTCATGTCAAATAGAATATCAAGGAATATTGGTGTCATCAGCAAACTGCGCCATTTCTTGCAACAGTATATTTTAATTTAACTTTACAACTCGATGAGTTTGCCTTATTTAATGTATTGTAACACTGTCTGGGCGAACACATATCCCAACAGGCTACTTGGATTGTTGAAATTACAAAAGATATTTGTTAGGATATGTTGCATATACCAATGCTCAATACCACTTTGAAAAAAAAAAGAATTTCCTAAAATGTATGTCAATTTAATAAATATTGTATCGCATTTATGGTTTTAAACATATTAAACAAAATGAAGTGCCGTGTAATATTGCCTCTATGATCAAATGTAAAATACTAAAGCACAGTCATGACACAAGAAATCCTAAAAATTATTATGTTGAAGAATGTAATAATACACTCCTTTTCCTTTAAAGGTATTGTTTAACTTTGTGACCAGCCGATTTAAAAAATTCTCAAACCAAGATGAAACATGCGTAGAAGTGCATGTATTAGAACTAATAAACCCCTGAAAACAACAATTATTGAGAATGAAAAGCTAAAACTACAAGGCAAACCAAGATTTTGTAAATAGGCGTCTTATAGACACCTAAATCATGTAAATAGTACACATAAGTGTATGGGATGAAATTAAGATGGTGTTTCCGGTCACTTTATATTTCAATTTTTGAAGCACTAAATATTCATTTTTGAACACAATTTTTTCTGGGCTTCATTTTTGTAACATATCACAGACACAGGTGACAAGTGTGACTTTCTAGCTCAGATTTTTTAAAAGTCAAACCAATGTTAACCAATCACTTTAAATTTCAAAGGACATCGCATTTGGAAGTCTCTACCCCGTAACATCAAACAGATTCCTTCAAATTCAAGCTGGAAACCCTTTTTTCAACCATTTAAAATTCTTAATATAAATCTATCCATCATATTTCCTTATTATTATGTGTTTATTTCATCAGTACGAGTCTTGAATTTTTTTTCACCTTGCTGTTCATAGGGACTGCCTCGACAGACTTGCTTTGTTCTTTTGCAGGTTCCTATTTCATGTTCATTTTTAGGCATTTACTGTAAATAGCCTTGTACAATCTTTGCTTTTTAAAAAATCTTACTTACATCTTACTGTACATCTTTGTTTCTTTTTATGTCTTTTCATCGTATTTTTAATGATCAGTGTATTTTAATGGACTTGAATAAATCAATAAATGAAAATTTTACAGAAAAGTAGGTCTAAAGTGAAATTAAAATTAAGTAATTGCATATCACTTTATAGCCCCTTTCGTGTTTGAGAAGTGGTATTAATAAAAAAAAATGACTTTTATTCTTATTTTTGTCATGATCTAAAGTTTTTTATTTATTTATTTAATTGAGCAGGGTTTTTAGCTGCCCGTAATGTTTCGTCCGTTGGGTTTCAAGCTTTTCACACCGTGACGTACTGGGGGGCGTTTCTTGTCGGACGTTTTATCCGACAAGTCCCATTTCATCCGACAGTTACCATAGGAACAGTGCCTCTCAGCCAATCAAAATCATGGACAGATGTCAGATCTGACAACTTGTCGGATGAAAATATTGATGAAACGCTCCCCAGATGAATAGTAATGACTTGACAGATAATTTTATCTGTCCCATCTGCTTTAGAAAGTGTGAATCTAGGAATGGCCTTTACAGCCATTCCAACACACGCTAATCATGCTTATTATACAAGCAGTCAGGGATCGCTAAGAGCATGAACCTACAGTATAGGTAGGTCCATCGTAAATTGTAAATTTTGGAACGCGACATCACCTCAAATATGTTTTACGACATACCAATTTTTACGGTAATGGATCTAAACTTTAAAAATACTGTTTTTATCTTTTACGACAATGAATCTATAAACTTTGGAATTAAAGGAACTTTATGCTCACCAAAACATCTTCATAGGTTTATTTTTAAGACGTGGGGGTATTAAAGTGAAAGGAAAAAAACAAAACAGGCAAAGTGTTTTTCGAATGAAAAGCGAGAATAAATCCGAATCTTACTCGGTACCGAGTTAACTAGACAGCAACCATTGTACACTGTAAAAACCGCGGTGTTAAAACTCACACCAATTGGTGTTAATAGAGGACCACACCCTGAGGTGTTAAAATTACACCCTAGAGATTAAACATAACACTAAAGAGTGTAAATGTAACAACAAAAGGTGTTGTAATAACACCTACAGGTGTAAAACTAACACCACCAATTTAACACCGGTGTAAATAACTGGTGTGGTCCTCTATGTACACCGGTTAACACCAAAGTTTTGCTGTGTACAATCCCATCCCTCTTATGGACTGAGTGAAAATAATCGTCTCATTCCAACATGAATAAACCTTTATTATTTCAGATGGCAAGTTTAAAGCTTTTTCTGGTTGTCCTCGCCATGGCTACATGTAAGTATATATCCATTAAAGTTTAAATGTTTAAAGGACCCATTGGAAATAATCTATCTCGGCTTTCTCTTGGGCTATACTCTAGCTGTCAAGGAGATTATTTTCAATTATTGTGATATCAATCTATCGATCATTCAATAAATGAAAAAAATCAATCAGTGATTCGATTTGAATGCACTGAACGCCGGTGATGGTAGCTCGAGCTAAAGCCGGGGTAATAGTAGCAGCGCTTTGTATCTTCAGGCAAAAAGCGCTTTATAAATTCAGGTATTATTATTATCAATCAATCTATAAATCAACTGACTTCCCAGCGGTATTAACATGAAATATAGCAGAGTTTTAATATTAGAAAATCCGCAACAATCGACTCATTTTAAATACACATTGGAAATACGCCATCTCGGCTTTCATTGGCTACCCCTCTATCCGATTGTTCTTAATTACATGAGATGTAATTATGAATGAATGAATCAATAAATAATGACCAATCAATAAATAAATCAACAAATTAATCATTAAATCTGTCAATTAATGATCCAAAATAAATAATCAATCATTCGAACAACCAATCAGTCAATTAATCAATCAATTAATCAATCAATCAATTAATTAATTAATCAATCAATCAATCAATCAATCAACCAATCAATCAATCAATCAAACAATCAAACAATTAGATAATCAATCAACTGACACCCCATCAAAATGAATGCACATAATTTCAAGATTAGAAAATCCGCATTCATTCGAAGTAGAGCTATTTTGTTAGAGCTTACATGGTTTTGTAAAATCATGATGCATTTCCAATTAACTGGCCTAAATCCGGGACGTCATATTATTCAATGGGGGGGGGGGGGTTGAAACAATAGATAATCCTCCTGAACTGTTCACATCTTGGATTTACGCGCCAGTGTTCCAATGATCCAAGGTATCTTCATCTCAAAGCAACCCTTAACATGTCATGCAACACCTTCAGAGAATATTGTCAATTTTCATTGGGGGGGGGGGGATCAAGATATTTTTTTTTAATTGCAATGAATTTGATTACAACAAAAGTGGAAGCGGTTAGTTTGTAATTAATTGCAAGAATTATGTTTGTGATTTTTTTTTTCAAAAATCTATAAAATCTATCGATTTACTCCTACTTCTACTACTATTAATACTACTACTACTACTACTACTTCTACTACTACTTATGCTGCTGCTACTACTACTACTTCTACTTCTACTACTATTACTACTACTACTACTACTACTACTACTATACTAAATACTTCTTCTTCTTCTACTTCTACTACTATTACTACAACTATACTACTACTACTACAACTATACTACTACTACTACTACTGTGGAAGAGCCGTGGTGTAGTGGTTCTGACTCTCGCCTTGTAAACAGAGGGTCGTGTGTTCGAATCCCACCGCGGTCTAGCGTCCTTTGGCAAGGCGTTAATCCACACTTTGCCACTCTCGACCCAGGTGCTAAATGGGTACCCGGTAGGATGCGAAAGATATTGTATGTTTGATTTTGCCAGCGCCATAATGTGGCTGCGATGAATGCAAGGAATGCTCCCCAGGGAGTGGAAATTGTGCACGTTTCGTGCTTGATTGAAATGAATCCAATGACCGGGGTAATAATATGCTGTAACGCGCTTTGGGCCACTCTGGGAAAAGCGCTTTATAAAAATGGCTATTATTATTATTACTACTACTTCTACTACTGCTGCTGCTACTTCTACTTCTGCTACTACTGCTACTACCACTACTACATTCTAACTATATTTTTTCTAAATATGCCTTATACATATTCATCCCACGAATATATTAATCCTGAATACAGCCGCAAGCGCATCTTGGTTCAACTCTAGCAAGTTTGGTGGGTGTAGAACTACACGAACTATGAAGACCTCAAATTGCCTGTCAGAACCAGGAAATACAGGTATGTTTTTAAAGAGTTATTTGTTCTAAGCATACAGTAAAATATAGTTTGGGGATATCAAGAAAATACAAAGGCCTCCTTAGGTCTCATATTCATAAACATAGCTGTTATGTCATACTTATTTCGTGAATCCAAAATATTACTATTTGATGTGACCAAAGTTTAGATTTATTGCTTTTTGAAATAAAAATTGCCACGTTAACACTCGTAGATTGGAAAGTTTATCTATTTATTACAGTACTTGTAATTGATTTTTGTGTTATAAAAAAACCCTGATATTTCGTCAGTTTCGGGGTTTCAAGATGTGTCCTCAATTCGAATGCGAACGAAAGTCGGGAGTTGATTCTCGCTTGCGATAGGGTGCGCACGCGTACACATGCATCCCACATTCACTTACACCTCCTCTCAGTGGCGTAACTACGGAGGGCATAGGGCACGTGCCCCCCCCCCCCATCGGCTGGCCAAAAAAAAAAGAAAGAAAACGGGGAAAAGGAGAAAAGAGGGAGAAAGGAAGAGAAACATGGTGGGGAAAGAAGAAATCATTGTTCATTAAAATGTTATTATATTATGTTATGTTTTATTACATAAGAAGCATTTTTTCATAACGTTATGAAACATTATTTGCTCAGGGCCTATGTCTTCATTGTTCCTGGTGCTCGCATATACTGTTTAACGGGATATACGATCCTTTTGTACTAAAACCTCCCGTTTTCAAATCAATATACACCAAATACATTTCCTCGCAATTCGAGTTATTATTGTTTTATGTAGTGACATTTGCTTCTTTTTCAGGACTACTTATTTGCCCTATTTTATGATCTTGATATAAAAAAATTCCTGTCCGTGCTAACGTTCGCATTAGTTGATTGGTGATATGTCTGCTCTTCATGAATTCCTAAAATTTGTCCTTAAAATGTCAATTTTTCTGATCTGAATATCAAAAATTCTCATCTTGCGCTCGCGTATGCATCATTTGGTTAGTAAAATACGTAAGGTCTTAGTGAATTCCTACACTCTAAAAAATGAAGTGCTAATTCAGCTCTTAAGAGAGCGTGTATAGTGACTGCACTTCGGAGTGCTGTTTTGTTTAGTTCAAATTTGAACGAGGAAAATCAGCACTCCGAAGTGCAGTCACTACACTCTAAAAAATGAAGTGCTAATTCAGCTCTTAAAGAGCGTGTATAGTGACTGCACTTCGGAGTGCTGATTTTCCTCGTTCAAATTTGAACTAGACAAAACAGCACTCCGAAGTGCAGTCACTATACACGCTCTTTAAGAGCTGAATTAACACTTCATTTTTTAGAGTGTATATACAAACAATCCTTAGAATGCACCTCTTCGGTGTGAATTTCAAAAATGTTCATATCTGATTAGTGAGATGTGTATGAAAATCATGATTACAATGACTACAAAAAAGTGCTTCATGTGTTTAGATGTAATTCTTACAAAATCAGCAATGGATGGCACTAGCATTAGATGACTATGCTGAGATATATACTCTAAATGGATTCCTAAAATACAGTCCTTAAAATGTCGCTGTTTGGGTGAACATATAAAAAATTCAGCTCGCGCTCTCATTGTTTTTTTAGCGAGACAGAATATGATTACAAATATCTGCTTATAATGTCCTTTTTTTGGTCTGAATATCAAAAATTTTCAGCTCGCGCTTCGCGCTTGCATTATCTAATCAGTGAGATACATATCTGTTTAATGGCACTGCATGTCCTTAAAATGTCTCTACACTCTAAAAAAATGAAGTGCTAATTCAGCTCTTAAAGAGCGTGTATAGTGACTGCACTTCGGAGTGCTGATTTTCCTCGTTCAAATTTGAACTAGACAAAAGCACTCCGAAGTGCAGTCACTATACACGCTCTTTAAGAGCTGAATTAGCACTTCATTTTTTAGAGTGTATTAGGTCAGTATACCTGACAACTGAGCGCGTTTTGCGCGCTCCTTAAGTGACTCGAAATTTTTGCTGGTGCCCCCCCCCCATGCCGTGACCCACGGTACGCCACTGCCTCCTCTCATACACACACTAATTTGCAGAGATTTGAAATAAATCGAATTTGGGAATTGGTTTTAATCATAATGATTCATTTTTTAATCTCAAAGGATTCAAATTAATATCCTTTAAGATTTGAAAATAATTTTGTAATGATTAAACCTGTATCCCAAATGGTCCCAACTGGCCCTCCTAAATTTATTTTTAACCCCTGCAAATTCGAGTGTAGGCCTACCAGTGCTGAAGCAGAAAGATGGAACTGAATAATTCACGGAAATAATAAATTGTGGGGGTGGGAGGAGGACAAGTGGGCTTACAATGAAGCAACAATATTCTATATAATGTAAGATTTTGATTGATTGATTTTATTCATATATATAAATAAAATCAATCAAATCAAAATCAATCCGAGCTATATTTATCTCCACAAAAGAAGGGGGGAAAAGGTTTAGGGTAAAAATTTGCAACCAAAAAATTTAATCACCAGTGTTTTTATTGTAGTTTCAACTCAAGTCTTATAGATTCCATTAAAATTAGCAATTGTGCTAGAATCAGACAAATAAATTTGCTTTTTAACTTTTCCTTCACAGTGCCTACGGACTACATTGATGACGTCACAACAATCAGAGGCGTGGATACGAGTGTGTGTTACAGTAATCCGTGCAAGAACAACAGTAATCACACAGTATGCACTGCGTCAGGGGACTCGTTTGAATGTGTCTGCCCAAGTGGGTTCAAAGGTCAAATGTGTGAGATTGGTAAGATTGAATTATTGAAAAAACTATATATTATTGTTTAAGTAATAGCCACCCCTTCATTCGGACTACCATTTTTTTCAAATTAGAAATACATGGGGCGTGATTAGCTGATCATATTTGTTAAATTTAATGTATTCAATATTGATCATATTTGTAGAACCTTGGTTATCCTATATACATACAAATAAGCAAATGTATATACAGTGTATATATATATATATATATAGATATATATATATATATATATATATATATATATATATATTATATATATATTTATATATATATATTTATATGCAAACAAACAGTTTGTCTGAACATGTTATCCTGTATAACGGTATTTTAATAAATAAAACAGATAAATAAAATGTGTAAAAACTTCACGAGTATTAACCAAAATGGATGAATTATGAAATATTCAATTCCGAATATATTCCTAATTCGATTTTTCAAAATCAGGTCTTTGTGGATGCAAGGAATCAAGATTTTTCAAACAAATTATTTACTTAGTATTTTTTAAACATAGAAAATATCTGGAAAGATATTCTAAATTAACATGACCAGAGGGCTGTTTTAAAATCTCTTCTCAAATCTCTTCTACCGGCATAGCTCGGTTACTTGGATAAAATTTGCTTAATGGGGAAAATTTTTAATATGTGTGAAAATGTTATTTATACATCATTTATTATATCATATTGTAAATATGTGTAGCGTATGTAAATGTATGGAAAGCTATATGAATGTTTGCACTTATTGGTGCATGAGTTAAGTTAAGCGTGCGAGGAGCGTGTGTTGGTTAGGGTGAGGGATTATGTGTGTGTGGGTGGGTGGGCGTGTGTGTGAAAGAGAAGTCTACTTTAAATTTGAAATAAACTTCCTTGATATAATCATGCTATCGGCGCTAAATATAAGTGATTGTGCTGAATGTGAAAATAGGCCTGGTTTTAGTAACACTTGCATGGTTGTGTTTATGTGTTTTATTTGTGTGTGCGTTGAGTGTTGGTGTGAGAGTGAGGGAAGAGCTGGAGTTCAGGATGTGTGTATTTCAATTCAGACCTAAAAGTGATCTAGATATCGATGGTTTCCTATTTAGATATCAACGAGTGTGAAAGCAATCCTTGCCAAAATGGAGCGACTTGTAAGGACCTTGTCAATAAATACAGATGCCATTGTTTTCCAGGCTATATGGGACATCAATGCGAACTGGGTAAGTGAAATAGAAGTTCTAATCCGGTTGATAGCTCTATAAACTACACACTCAGCAACTAATCAATCACTGTCTTTCTTCTGGTAAATTCAAATGACAATCATCTTTACCAATCTGCTAACTCTTCCTATAAATATCTAAGAATTCTTGTGTCTGCTCTTCCTGTCTGATGAAACTTCAATGAAGAGTTCTTCTCAGAGCTTCAATCAGCCAAGAAAGATAACCCAACAGTCCTTTTCAGGACTATGCATGTTGTAAACCGTAAACCTATCCAATATCTGTACACCATGAAAACATTGAACATAGCCCAACTGGGAAAGGTTTACAAAAATCGAGGAAAGTAACCTCTTTTTCAAACATTAAGTCCCATTTTTGGCCAATCTTCATCAAAGAACCTTACTATTTTCAAGGGCTGCAACACTATACACTTTAGGAGCGTGATGGGCGACCAAACAAGGCTTGGTTCTATGAAATCATCATCAGCTATTTTCCACATGATTGATCTTACTATTCTGCTGCACATTTCATTAGCATGATACAAATAGTGCTACACGACAAAATATAGACCTACTTCACCGCTACACATTGCTCCGACAGAGCAAAATAATACGTCCTTTTGTAGACATTTGACGATTATCCATTTTCCCACACCACTTGTCAATGGGTATGATATTGACGCCACGTTCTCTATTTATCGTTTTAACCTAGACACAGATTTAACATTTACACGATTTCAGTAATGAAATATGAGTCATATCAAATTAACGTATTCTGGGACTAATCATGATGACAATTCATTTTTGTCAAAATAAACTCTACCTTAATTTGCCCAGATTCGTCAATTGCCTTTCTTCTGAAGGGAAAACGTATTTTCGCGTGTAGCTTGAAGCCAAATAAGTCTCTTCTGAATAACACTTTCACCGAGCTCCCTATACATGGTTTGGAGAATCCCCATTCCTTGGCTTACGATCCAGAGGACAGAATGGTGTATTGGGCAGATAGGACCAGTGCGACCATCTCTAGGGCCACAATTAACGGAACTTTTCATGAGAATATCCTAGGAAATTTGACAGGTAAGCCTCGATTTGACATCCTTCAATTAGAGTTTTGAAATTATTGTTCAGGATTATTGTTTTATTCGGTTCGCTGTCGGCTCCTTCTTTTCATCATCATCATCATCGTCATCATCATCATCATCCAGGACCGCGAAGACAGGATAGGGGGAGGAGGGGGCACTGGTTAGGCTCCACCCCCAACCGTGTACAAAAATAACCATCTGATTGTGATTTTTTTTGCATGGTCAGCCCGGCCCCTTTCAAAACCGTTCCACGGCCCCCTGTCATCACCATCATCATCATCATCACCACCATCATCATCACCACCACCATCATCATCATCATCGTCATCATCATCACCACCATCATCATTCATCATCATCACCATCATCATCACCACCACCATCATTATCATCATCGTCATCATCATCACCACCATCATTCATCATCATCATCACCATCATCATCATCACCATCATCATCATCATCGTTATCATCATCGCCATCGTCATCGTCATTAACACCATCATAACTACGAGCAGTAACAGCATCATCATCACCACCTTACCACCAGCACCATCATCATAAGCAGCAGAAGCCAATGGCATCACATTTTACTCAATCAGTATGAATTATGTCATAACCCAATTTATTCCTTTACCATGTTACCATGCTTATCAAAAAGGAGTTATAATTTATATATTTGTTGTACACTGCAAAAACTCCGGTGTGGATTCATACGTCCACACCAGAGAATTGTTAAACAATGCTAGTTTGGTTTTGGTCTTACACTGGGTAGGTGTTTATACACCATCAATTTGTATTAAAACAGCATCGGTTTCATTCCAAACTGGTGTTGTTTCAATACTTCTCAGTCTGGATTGGAATAAAAATTATGTGGATTCCAGGGCTGGTGGTTTATCGACACCGGATTTTTTTGCAGCGTATATTTTCTACAGTTTGTTCATGGAACTGGTCCCCGGGGGCCACTTCCAATGACGAGTGGCCATACCACGCGCGACCACGGGGTCTCGAAGAGCACCCTAAACAAGTACTTTCCATATTCTGAAAATGCACCCCTTAACAAGTATTGGCGTGTGAAACCCTAGCTACCCTTAACAAGAATTTGGAAACAAAGCGATATTTCAATTGTTATGTCACGAACGTCAGTCATCGTTTTACCTTACCTACATCATTTGGTTTATTACGGCCCATCTCCTACACCTCGCACAAATCGTACTTTAAACTCGTACCAGTGTTGAATGTTTGGGCAAAATACATCCTTTTATGAAACATTCTATTTTCTATACCCTCGCAAATTTGACTCGAAACACGTAGCTTTCCTAGCGAAATAGATACCCTTTTTTCTTGTTTAGTGTTTTTGACACCCCTATTACGTTAGACATCCTTTTTGCATGTTTTGGTCGCGCATGGTATCCACTCGTCAATGTAAGTCCCCCCTTCCTCGGGACCTGTCTTAGCAATCGACATGGTTTCATGTTTCGTGATTGAGAGGTCTACCTTTTTTCCCCTCATGATAGCCTATCTAGTGAAGCTCACAAGATTTCAGGAAGAAGATTTACTGCCACTATGAGATCCCCGGCCAAAATCTCTCCATACTCTCTCGTTATTACTCATCAATGTCACGAATGGCCTCCAATTCGACTAATTTTCTACTTGGCCAAAATCACTCGTTTTTATCTCGTCAGGGTGAAAGGGGGTAGTTGTAAAAAGTTGGAAAAAGGATATATTTGAGATTTTTCATACATCGTTGAGCCAATGGCGAAGGTCAGAGAACTTCAATTCCTCTCAAATTTTGACAACGGTCGTAAACCATTGCTGAATCACTAGAAACCGTCTCGATTTAATGTCCCTTTTTACGAGCGGCCGAAGGGCGCTCACTCCCCAGATAGGTCATCAAATAGTCTGTATATTCATACATTGGATTGGATATGATAATGGCATCGACCAACATGGCCAGCATTTTCTATTCTGCAAGTAATATAGTTAATGAATTAACAATGAAATGAATCAATGTATCATATACTTTAATTCATTTTTCCACCAACACCATTGTTTATTGTTTTTTTATCTGACATTCCCACCAATTTGGTCTGGACAAACAACTGTACGTAGACTATGAAGTCTGGCCCCGATATAAATAGAAGGTCATTGGTCTGGGTGAAGTATAGAAATTAGCTAATCATGATTATTTCCCTATCTCATTTACATGATATCGACTAAACATGTAAAAAAATGAATAGAGTATGAAATTTCATGTTAAAACAAACTTTAAACGAAGGAAATTGATGCACGAGAAGTCGACTTTCTGCACATGGAACATAGCCTCATGTCAAGACTTTTGGTATCGGTTTATTATTTTGTTCTTTTGGTGGCAGCCCCATAATAAGGCTATTTCTGCTGCCTTCTGAGCGGCTGTCTCCTCATTTCACAAATCATTCCGATTTCTTGTGTATCTCTCGCATGAAGAAATATTAAGCTTACCAACTAAAACTTTTAAAGCAATTTCCGCCAACATCTAAATAATTCTGGCACTATGGTGGTTGTAGCAGGGTTTTTTTTTCAATAAACCTCGCCTGAATTGAATTAAATCAGTGGCGTAATGAGCCCCCCCCCCAAAAAAAAAAAATAATAATAATAAATGAGGGAGCTGTATAGCTTTTCGGGTATATTTATGAAAAAGATTTCAACATTTCAAAACAAATTTACGATATTGTGATAAATGTTGGCATAATACTCAAATAATAAATTTGACACTTCTCTATTTTTTCATTCTTAATCGTGATTTAAATTTCTTTTGGGGTGGGGGTAAAGCGCCCCAAGTAGGGGGGGGGCATCTGTGCGCCACTGAAATGATAAAGCTTTAAGTTGAGCTCCCCCACCAAACTTCGAGGAAAAGGGGCCCAACTGCATAAGGCTCTAAAATACCATAAACACGATTCCACCTATTATAATGATCATGGTACTGCATCCGTATTCATTGAAAATATTACGCAAGCTTTGTTTTCAAGAAAAAAAAATAATAAAAATGATTTTTAAATCATTAAATAATTGATTTACTTATTTATTCAATCATTTATCTATTTTCATGTACAATGAAAATGTTCAGGACAGGCCTAACGGAAGAGCTGTTTTGATTAAATGCAGAGACGCAGTCATGTGAAAATTACATTTATTTCTTGACGTTTGTTTAGAGAACCTCTATTCGTATGCTTATAGTATGCAAATATATTTCTTTCAGGAAGGATTTCCCTTAAATTAATACAATATTAGGTCTATAGGATATATATATGTATATATATAGGTATATTCTCAAGCATCAATGCGCTCCGCTGGTCATGCATTCTATATTTGTACAGGTCTAGAATTCACTGTTAGAAAAAATAGAAGAAGTTCCTGCAGCAGAGTCTCGAGAACACCTGTAATCTTACCGAATTGCGTAATCTTACAGGAAATTGGTATTTGATGTATGGAATCTTACAAATTTCCTTGAATAAAACACCCTTTTCCCCCTTTTTAAACAGACCTGTTCTGTTAAATTGCAGAAAAATACTTGTTTTATGAATTTACAGAATGATTATTACGCAATTCGGTAAGATTACAGGTGTTCTCGAGACTCTGCTGCAGGAACTTCTTTTATTTTTTCTAACAGTGTTGGTATACATTAAATTGTCATCGCAATGAGAGTCATGTACAGACTGGCGCAAAAGCATATTGAAATTCCTCAGTTTATTTTTTCATTGGGTAACTCCCCCGCCACACTTATGGCAGTTACACTATACGGGCGAAATTTTGAGTTATTGTATGTATATCCTTGGTTTCGCCATGGACACATCCGTTGAGAATACACGCATGTATGTGAAAGAGGATAGAGAAAGGGAGAGATGCGTGATTGATTCAATCCATATGTTGGCATTTCATTGTAAGTTTGTGCTCCAACTCTTGGAGCTTGGAGTGTGGTAATATCTGTTAATAGCTCTATGGTAATATTGATAGAGAAAGTCATTAAACTTCTGTTTATTCTAGTGTAGATCTAAACACTTCGTTTTGTCCAATATAAAACAGATAGACAAACAATCAAAGTATAGACACACTGGCGTGAATGTAAGCGGTGGTGTCATACCCTGTCATCTTTGTGGAGGCGGATGATATTTTTACAAAAAAAAGTCCTATCCCATACTGCAAGGCAATCAAGAGTGTATGATGAGATTACATTGATCAAATCAACCCGTTAATGACACATTACGTTTGGACAATATTTCCCATATAATTATCTTTGCAAAGTATCCAATATATATGGTGACTGCATCATTTTTGAATATAAGTTTAAAATCTGTCCTATAAATTTTTATTTTTATTTTAATCATCCTGCTATTTCCACGTATTTATATAAGCCTGTTGTGGCCTGTGGTGGATTATAATTATTTCATAAGGCATCCTAGATAATGACAACAACCAATTTGACCAGCAATAACTATTCTGAAATTAAATATGCAGTTTTTAAATTAGCAATTAAATGAAGCAAAGTGTAATAAATATAACACCAACGCCATTGTTTTTGTTTTGTTTAACTGACATTCCCTCCCGACTGGTCTGGACAAACAAGAGCGACTGAAATCTGGTCCAAATAGAAGGTCATTGGACTAGGTGAAGTACAGATGGCTAATCTATTTCCATTGCTCATTTACACGATTTCGAAAAAAAAATATGCAAAAATGAATAAAATATGAAATTTTATGTTTAGATAAACTTTGAACAAGAAAATTGACAAGTAAGCTTTTCTCCACATTGAGCATAGCCTCATGCCAATACATTTGATATAGATTCATTATTTTGTTCTTTTGGTGGCAGCACCAATAAGGCTTCTCTGTATTCTATGCCTTCTCCTCGTTTATAGTATTAAGCAAACATATTCGTTTTTATTCATTTTTATCTATATTTTTAATTGCACACATTTTATCTCTCTTCTTTATCATTTACTATTGTGAATATAAATCATTTTTAATTCTCAATTCATTTTTCAATGGGTACTCCAATCTGAACAATATTTACATCTAAATGAATAGAGTATAATTCACAGAGCAAAATGCTGAAAATTTAATCAAAATCGGATTAGGAATAACGAAGTGATTGAATTTCAAGTTTTATCAATATTTTGTGAAAATAGTTATCTGCACGTTTAATATTCATTAGGTGGGCTGATGATGTCACATCCCCATTGTCTTTTTTTAATGTTATTACATTAAATCAATACGTGTAAATGATGTGTTTCCCTTTTAATGAAATCAGTTGAAGCAATGAATATCTGATGCACTTAATATGTTGTCAATGCATTTTTTTTCAGTTCTTGCTTGAAAAAGAATGTATAAAGCTAATTTCATATAATTAAATACAAAAGAACAAGTGGAGATATGACTTCACCTTGCTCACTGAATATTCATAAAGACATGCCTAGAACTGTTTCACCAAAATAATTCAAATCTTTAAAATGCCGAAACTATTCCTTATCCCATTCGGATCCAATGTATTGTTTGCCTGATTTTTATTTATCTCTTTAAATTATATTATTTTCAGCCCGGCTGGAGTACCCCTTTAATTGAATTGAATAAGTGGCATAATGAGCCATTTTTTTGTAAGGGCTGGATATTATACTATAGTAAAGTATTTATTTTCCGTATATTAAAAAAATGCAAAACGGATGGATAGCCCATTTTCAGTTTAGTCTACATGACTATACTGTTCTTTCATGGGTCCATATATACAAAGAAAAAAGTAAACACATATGTAACATATACGGTAAATCAAACAGAATAACAAAAGTGACATGATATATGTTGTTATAAGAAAAGATCATAAAATTAAATAGTTTGGCAAGAATTTACACTAAATATTTTATAAAATTGAATGAATTAGGCTGATACCACGTTATTGAAAAGGCTTTCACAAGGAGCAAGGAATAATAAAATAGGTACAATGATTCAAAATGAATATGTAATTATTGGAAACTGTCATCATAACACACAATTCTGGTGCACGCATACAATTTTAAGAGGACAAACAATATAAGAGTGTAAAAATATTGAAAGGAATTCAGGATAAAACTACAGATTGCATTGAGACAACATCAATATAAATATATAAAAACATGTATATACACTAATTGGAATCATATGAGGGGTAAAAAATAAAAAGTGAAAAGGATCATGGCTTATTAGACAACATTTATGAAAAGTTGTCAGCGTGCAAGCAAAAATTCTGACATAAGTATTATGATAAATTTTGACATATTCAGAAAATGTATTTCACCTTTCTCTCTTTTCAATTTCTTTTTTCTTGGTCGTGATTTTTTTAGTCAGGAGCAAGCGCCCCAAGGCCAAGTTCTCCATATGCACGCCACTGAGTTGAATAAAGTTTATGTTGACTCCCCGCCCCCCCCCCCCCCCCCGCCTTCATGGAAAAGGGACCAACGCTCAAAAACATCAAAATGAAAATCCTCCTGATATCATACTGCTCGCGCATATTCATTCAATTGTATTTACTCTTATTTACAATGGCAATTTACAGGATTTATTAGGCAACAGGCCTAATAAACGAGCTGCTTTAATTTATGAGACGCCAATCATGTGAAAATTACATTATTATGTTGACGTATGTTTCGAAAACACATATATATTGTATGTGGTTATAATATTAAAATTTACTTTTCCTTCGGGACGAATACAATTTATAGGGAAAAGGTATACTCACAAACATCCACGTGTTCTGCTGGTCATTCTAGGTGGACAATTCGTCGCCATGATATATATCACAATATTAATGTACAGAAGCCTGCGCGAAAGCATATTCCCTCAGAGTTTCCCAGTGAGATAGTTCCCGCCACCACTGACAGTCACGTTACGCGCGAAAGTTATATCCGCGCATCCCGGGTATCCCTGGGTGGGTTTTCACCGTATAAAATACACACATACATGTGTTTAGAGGATGGAGAGCCAGAGAGAGAGAAAGCATGATGGATTGTTCAATGAAAATATTAATCCATATATTGTTCACATTATTGTAAGTTTGTGCCAGATGATCCAACCATCTTGGAGGATGGCAATATCCATATAGAGGAAAGTCATTCGTCTATAGATCTGGACGTCTTTATTTGTCCAATATATGGTCCACGGTATGACCATAGACCAATAAATCATAATACAAATGTTCATTTCATCTACTTCAGACCTTGTAGTTTGAGCTAGGGGTTAAACCCTTGACCCATGGAGCTATTAGCCCCATTCTCAACCACTGCCAGGAGGACTGGACATGACTTGTGTCATGCAGAACATGGATATATAACTTCCACATCCAAGTAGGCAATATATGCAAGCATTGCCCGCCAGTAATAGTATTTTCATTAGAGATAATCAATACGCACCTTGTGAAGAGAAATGTACTTAAAAGAAAAAATATTAATTGATTAATGTTCAAATAATAACGCGTGAATTCATAATTTAATGCACTCAAAATGTTTTATTTTGCCTATTATTTTGCATTCTAAAAACGAAAAGTTCCTCTGCGGTCTTTCCGCTTTTGCAGTCAATCATGATATAATATTTTTTTTTGTTTCTAATTCATTTTATCTCGATTTTTAAGTATACATATTTTTTTTTATTTATTGTGAATATCAATCATTTCAGATTCTCATTATTCATATGTTACTGTGTACATAATATTGTGCACAATTAAGTCTATGACCGCAATCATGTTTCTTATTATCATTAACGGCTCCGTATATGAACTGTATGATTTCATTAACTTTAATAATATAACTTTGATCATGAACCGAACCATCCTGACATTCACTGGCGTGGATGTTAGCGGTGTGTGTGGAAGCGAGTGACATATTCTTTTCTTCTTTTTTTAATACTTCAAAACAGTTAAGTGTATATATATGATCAATGTCATTAATGAAACACTTATACGATAGGACAACAACATTTCCGACATATCTCTACAATTGATTATTCATTTTATAGGGTAATTACATCATCTCTGCATAGTTTTAAAGATTGTTCAAACTCTGTCCTTTTCGCAATATTTTCCTTTTCATTTAATCATCATCGTGATATTTCCAAGTTTTTTTTTGAAGTTGTGGCCTGTAATGGCATAATCATTTCATAAGACATCCCTATACCCGATAACCATCGTCTAAATATCTCACCTCTAAAAAGTTAGGAAACTAGTTTTCATTTCAATTTTAGTTTTATTTTATTGTTCACATGGAAATTTGTTCTGCTCATTATATTAACATTTGTAATAATTACCTAATACTTAAATGATTCGACTTCAAAGAGCAATTTGTTTTTGTTTTTTATCCTTATTTGCCAACTGTGATGTAACAACTAATTTATATTTCGTTTTCCTATTCTTATTAGAGTTCAAGTCCACCTCAGAGCAATGTTGATTTGAATCAATAGAGAAAGATCAGACAAGCACAATGCTGAAAATGTTATCAAAATCGGATGTAAAATAAGAAAGTAATGACATTTCAAAGTTTCGCTTATTTTTAACAAAATAGTTATATGAACGAGCCAGTTACATCCAAATGAGAGAGTCGATGATGTCACTCACCCACTATTTATTTATTTTGTTTTATTGTTTGAATTATACAATATTTCACTTTTTACGAATTTGACGATTAGGACCTCCTTACCTGACGCACACAATGTTAAAATAATGGAACTCCACGTGTTCAGGTAGGAATAAAACTTCATTCACATGACAATGATGAGAAAATAAAAAATATTTCATATTTCATATAACAAAATACAAAAGAAATAGTGAGTGAGTGATGTCATCAGTTCTTTATTTGCTTACCGACCGAGATGTGCATATAGGCCTAACTGATTTGTAAAATGAAGCGAAACTTTAAAATGTCATAACTTTCTTATTACATCCGATTTTGATCAAATATTCAGTGTTATGTTTGTTGAATTTTTTCTCTTTTTATTCAAATCAAGTTTTTGTTGGGGTGGACTTGTCCTTTAAGTTTTCGTTCTTCTTGCACTTACTTTCTTCTGTAATAATATGCACATTACTTTCTAAGCAATCTTCAAGGCTCACTCACTACGCTCGCTTACATACCCCTTGAACGACGTTTTAGATACTATTCTGCCTTTAGCTGCTAAAGATCTAATTTCCATAGCAATAGCCATCTGGAAAAAAAAATCGAGAGAGGCCTTATCTGTTAACACGATATTAAATTCAGAAATGGTAGTATTATTGTTCACGGAGCCCCATATGCGTGTGATAAATACTGTAAACTACACATTACTTGAAATATGGTTTGGACAACATAATTCTGTCCTTTGATGTAGTAATAATTGAAAACTGTTTCACTCGCCTAGTTCCCACATTGATTTATATCATTTACGCCATCAAATAAATAAAGGCACAATCTATCTGGGTCGAGGGGGGGGAAGGAAACTTTCCATCTCCTGCGATCAAACGAAGTCGGGAAACTCTTTCATGAAATTTGTAGACGTGTTTCGTAAACAATAAAATCTTGCTAGAAGTCAGTGCTAACAATAATGGAACCCCGCCTTGACCCCCTGACCCATGGTCTGCACGCTTTATGGTAGGTCTAGTATTAATAGCTCTATGGTCTGAGGCATTTATACTTTCTGGCAGGAGACGATTTTTTTACATGCTATACATGCATGGAGGGAAGGAGAGGGGGTGCAAATGGAGCTTCAAAGCTTACCACTTAATATTATACATCTCTTTCGGAACATAGCCCCTTGATTGTTATACCAGTGAGAAGAAAACAAAATAAAAAGAAAGTTGCATAACATACGAGAGAGGCAAAATAATTTTTCTATTAAAAAATACTCCCTGCTAACATAAATAATTGTTTATAGCCTAAATGATTCGTAAAAAATATTTTTAGCCAACACGCCAAATTTAGACTCTAAAATATACTATTTTAGAGTATATATTTTGCTTTAGAATTCAAGGATGAGACCCCCCCCCCCCCCCACTTCGGATCGTCGGGTGTGCCAAAAATGTGGCAGCCAAAAGGCATATGCAGCGTGCAACGATCTTTGGTCGATATCATGGTGCGTGTGCTTATCTGATTTATTTTTACATGAGTCATGGCAGGCATAACTTTAACATAGGGGCAATGATTTTCTTTTCTTCAGCTGATTTTGTTTTCTGTTATGTTGTCAATTACAGCTGAGATTCCGAAAAAAATATACGGTAATCAAATGTAGACCGTGAGTGTAACCCCGGGGAGTGTAACCCATCAGTATGTCAGTGATCTTATAAATTTGCAAGGAATCCTGTCCTCCTAGCGCCGAACAGTATTGGATTAAACGAAATAATTAGAAGTACAGCAATCACACCACATTGGTTTGCATAGCTTAATACAGTTAGCATTTAAAAACAATCAACAGGAACCATGATCGTAATATTAAGGCTGTGTGAAACATTTTAAGCCAGAATACTATATTTCCTACGTTTTTCAGTTTCATTTTTCATCACAGCTATAAACGTTGTATCGATATTTTTTGTTGCTTCCCAAACTTTCTGTTGGCCAAGAATTATTCATTATCGTCACAGTTATTATCATTGTGTTGTTGAATAACTATCATTGTTTTCTCGTACAAGATATATTATTCCAGAGGTCTTTTTTAATTTACTTAATCTACTGATGGGTTACTTTTCTGTACATTGTTAATCCATAGATCTGTAATTAAACTTTTATAAAGGTGCACCCCCGCACGGACCTCAACATTTCTTAACTACAAAATATGAAGACTGGATTCCCCTTAAGCCCGCGGTGCAAAACGATTCGTAGCGATCCGAAAAGCAAATAAATTGTAATAACATTTGATGCAAATTTTATTAACATTACATCCAATAAAATCTTAGCGTTCAAAGTAGTGGTAATGAAATCGAAATTCTATCTTGTTCGAGCCTTTGTGTACGAGAACAAATTTATTTTGATAATGAAATTCATCCCTATAACCTCTAAATTATTGATTGTCCTACATAGTAAAAAAAATATATACAATGCTGTTTACTATACGAACCTTTGTGTAAAATGATTAAACAAGGGTTAGTGTTTTACTCTTAAGCAACAAAGTTTAATTTTCAATATCTTATCTTCAATAAATTAAACAGGATTGTTTAAATGGTTAAACAAATACTGCAAGGTTCATATAGTAAACAGCGTTGCATAAAGTCTTAAAACATACCCTTGTTTACTTTTGATAAATTTTCAATTTGATAATGTTCTAATAGCGTCCCTTTTCCTTTTGCACAAGTTTTCCTACTACATGTATAAAGATTCTGGAAACACACATTTTAAATTACTAAATATTATATCGAGCCTCGAGGAAAACGAGGCTGTTGCTAAAATCAAATGATAAGCTATGTACATTAGTTTCATGTCAAAGCTTTGTGAGTGCAGTGAGTGCCATTTCGGGAAAAAAATGTGCCCTTAACCCTCCCCCTTTTCAACTTCGCTCCACCACCCCTGGAATTCTGTGAGCTCTTATTAAGCCATACGGGCCAAATATGACTTTCCTTGTCTGATGACAGTTCACCGTTGATTTCCTTCAATTTAAAGGTACACATATGCAAAATGTTAGGAAAAATACTGTCCACACAAAAATTGATTTGAAATTTTTATCCAACTCTGGGTAGTTTTCAAACAAAGCACACATTATTGGTTTAAAACTACCCCAGAATTTGATAAAGTTTTAACCAATTGTTGTGTGGACTGTATGTTGCCAAACAGTTTTGAGAGTGGGTTTTACAACACTTCTCAAACGCATGGTTTGACCGATGTAGATTACTGAAATTAAATTGTTAAATGCTGTAATTTGAATTAAATCATCTTGATCCATATCCCGTTATTGTATACCAATGCAGATTTTCTCTTGAATATGATCGACTGTATTTTGTTTAAATAATAATAATAACACATTGATATAAAGTCATTTTATATATACTATTTAATTTGTATTCAACTTTGATCCTGCCTCATTTAAACTATGGTATAACAGCATGGGGGAATTGTGCTGACTGCCTCCTGAACAGAATTTTACTTTTGCAGAAAAAGGCTATTCGTATTATTTGTCATGCTGATTTTCGTTCACACACTGACGAACTTTTCTATAAATATAATATTTTAAAGATTGGTGACTTGTATACAATCTCGGAAAACTCATGTATAGTTTAGATAAAAATGAACTTCCAAATATTTTTTATTCCATGTTTACTAAAAATGTCGATATTCATCATTATCCTACTAGGTCTGCCGGGCTCTTTCATCCACCAAGAGCTAGAACAATCCTCTTGAATAAAACATTTATTTTTACAGGTATCAAACTATGGAACTCCTTATAGAATCATTACGTAACAAACCAACACATTTAAGTTTCGGTCGAGGGTTGAAGAAAATTTTATCCTTCAGTATAAACCCCAGAACTCAAACATTTCTGTGTAAGCAGCTACCACCTCTTTTGTTCTTCTCTTCTTCCCTTCTTATTTTCTTCCTTCTTATCTTTCTCCCTCTCCTCTCACATTTCTTTTTTCTCTCTCTCTTCCCTGTCATCTTTATGTCTAGTTCTATTGCTTTTATAATCTTTCTGTCCGTCTATGTTTTGTAGTGTGTTTTGTTATGTTTCTTTTCCTTTTTTTGCTGTCTTGTCCTGTTCTGTTTTGTTTTTGTTTGTGTGTGTGTGTGCCATTTTGTTTCTTTTCCTTTTTTTTTGCTGTCTTGTCCTGTTCTGTTTTGTTTTTTGTTTGTGTGTGTGCCGTTTTTGTTTTTGTCTTTGTTTTGTTTTTAGTATTCGTCCTCTCTTGTCCAAGTGATTGTCTGTTCAAACACTCCTGAACTTAGTTTTTTTTATTTATACAGCAGGGGCACGATATAACATTTTTTTCTGTTAATTGTAACTTATTTAGTAAACATAAAAAGCTTGACCCCACTGTAGTTTTTTAATTTACGAATTTCATTTATTCATTGTAGTACACAACTTTTTACATTTACGAATTGAATTTCATCCATCATATTATATTCTTTAACTTATTATATGCAGTACCATTTAACTATTTATTGCAGGGAACCCATACTAACAAGCTTTGCTTTCCAGTGGGTTCCCTTTTTTCATTTCTGTATATGATATTTTTGTGTTATGCTTTACATTGTAACTTTTGTTAAATTTGGAATGAAAAAGAATAAATGCAATCAATCAATCATTTTTCGGTGCTCTTCCCACCAATTATTACCACTGCAACTTGGCTGTTATAGAGCTGTGGGATAACTTTGTATTCTTGATATTAAACAGATCATACTGGTGGAATTTTTTTAAAAATATATCTTACCAACCACCAACAAATACAAATTTCACAAATACAAATTCAATTTAAAAGGCTTCGGTTCATAAATAACTCCATCTGTATGGTGATGTGTTGTTCTAATAGGGAATACACGACTATGTTTGTGTTCTCTTTAATCCGTTTCAATTATGCAAATTAACTTTTAATGGATGTCATGTAAATTGTATAATATCCAGTTATCTCTATAATTCATATAAACAATCTTCACTTGATTTTTCTGTAAAATGTGCAAAGAATTCTAAATCATGTCAAGCCTGGCAATTCCAGCCTGCTGCTTCTACGGCTACGCCTGACACATCCCGCCTTGAGTTCCGGGGGAATTACAGTCCGGGTCGGGCATCATTCCTGCTGGATATTTTGAAAGATTTTATGCCATACGTAATATTTATGTTTTCTCCTTGTTTTCGATAAGATCCGTATAATTGTCCCGTTAACAATATAATCAAATGTCATTTCAACAGAGTTTTCGTTAAATTTGCTCCTCTGAAATTACATGCAACATGTTTGGGCCTATAAAATGAGGTCATTTTGAAAGCTGTAAAGAAAATCAACCTTTCTCCAGCTTCTTAATCAAAGCACTCGCTATTCGATAAAAAGAAATTTTACAAGGCTGATTTTTTTTATGCTGACTAATTAGACATATCAATAATTTATTTCATTATTTGCATGATTTTATTTGCATTTGATGATTTTTAAACAAATATTTCTGTTTTGAAATTTTACGCCCTCTATGGTTGAACATTGATTCAGTATGAATATTATAGAATTATTGTAACAGTTTTCTTTCTTAAAATAGTTTAAAAGTAACATGATTTTATACCATAATACAATGATATTATAGTGCATTCCTTTCCCATCTTTTTAAGACTGGATTCAATGTATAAAAACTTCTGAAATATGGTCATTTTGTGATGTTTGAAGTCAAAAGGCCTACTTTTTTCCATTACATTATGCATGTACTGGTAAAAGGGCGAATGGGATGTTTTTCCTTGTCTGATTATACTTCACTGTTGCTTTCTTTAAATTTACAGGTTCACACATGTACTGTAGTATAAACTTCTCAAACACACCCATGCATCAAACCAAAGTTTGACAGACTTCCCAAATGAAATTGTAAAATGCTATCATTATTTTGAATAAAAGTTAATAATCTTGATCCATATCCCCGTTATGGCATCGACCAGATCTTCTTTTGAATAGGACTGTATTTTTTATAATAATAACTAAAAATACACTCTTAAACTGTTGGGTAACAAACTGTCCACACAACAATTATTAAAAAAATCAAATTCTGGGTAATTTTCAACCAGTACTGTAGTTTCACCCAAAGCACACATTATTGGTTTAAAACTACACAAAATTGAAATTTTTTTTAAACCAATTATCGTTGTGTGGACAGCATGTTGCCAAACATTCTAGGAGTGTGGGAAACATTCTAAATATCATATATTGCCAACCACCAACAATGTTTGACAACTGTTCGCTATTCAGGAACACCTTTCACAAATACAAATTTAATTTAAAAGGCTTTGGTTCATTTAAAATAACTCCATCTGTATGACTGAATCTCTGATATATCGAGATCTTACATCAATACATTTATATATTATATACATTATATAGACATCTGTTTTATTTCTTAGATAGCCCTTAGCCTACACTTTGAGAACCACCTAAATGGAAGGGTCACGGTGATGTGTTGTTCTGATAGGGAATTACACGACTATGTTTGTGTTCTCTTGAATCTGTTTCAATGAATATGCAAATTAACTTTTAATGGATGTCATGTAAATTGTATAATATCCAGTTATCTCTATAATTCATATAAACAATCTTCACTTGATTTTTCTGTAAAATGTGCAAAGAATTCTAAATCATGTCAAGCCTGGCAATTCCAGCCTGCTGCTTCTACGGCTACGCCTGACACATCCCGCCTTGAGTTCCGGGGGATTACAGTCCGGGTCGGGCATCATTCCTGCTGGATATTTGAAAGATTTTATGCCATACGTAATATTTATGTTTTCTCCTTGTTTTCGATAAGATCCGTATGATTGTCCCGTTTAACAATATAATCAAATGTCATTTCAACAGGGTTTTCGTTAAATTTGCTCCTCTGAAATTACATGCAACATATCCAGGCCTGTATGAAAATGAGGTTATTTGAAAGCTGTAAGAAAATTAACCTTTCTCCAGCTTCTATAACAAAGTATTCGCTATTCGATAAAAACAAATCGTGCAAGGTTGATTTGTTATTCTTATTGATTAGACAAATCAATAAATTATTTCATAATTTGTATGATTTTATTTGCATTTACTGATTTTTAAACAAATATGTCTGTTTTGAAATTTTACACATTCTATGGTTAAACATTGATTCAGTATGAATAAAATTGAAAGTAATATGCCTTTGTATTCCTTTTCCATCTTTTTAAGACCGAATACAATATATAAGAACTTCTGAAATATGGTCATTTTGTGATGTTTGAAGTCAAAGGCCTATACATTTTTCATTATAATTATGCATGTACTGGTAAAAGAGCGAATATGATGTTTTTCCTTGTCTAATTATACTTCACTAGTGCCTTCGTTCAATTTACAAGTTCACACATGTATATACACTTCTCAAACACGTAAAATGCATGCATTCAATCCAAAGTTTGACAGACTTCCCAAATGAAATTGTAAATTGCTATAATTTGAATAAAAGTTAATAATCTTGATCCATATCCCCATTATACAGCAGTATCAACCATATCTTCTTTTGAATAAGACTGTATTTTTTGTAATAATAACTAAAAATACGCTCGTAAAATGTTGGGTAACAAACTGTCCACACAATTGGCCAACAATAGTTTTCAACCGGTACTGTAGTTTTCACCCCAAAACTACACAATATTTAATACAGTTTTAACCAATTGTTGTGTTGCCAAACATTTTAGGAGTGTGGGAAACATTCTAGAATAACATGTCTTGCCAACCACCAACAATGTTTGCCGACTGTTTGCTATTCAGGCCCACCTTTCGCAAATTTGAATTCATTTAAAAGGCTTTCCGTTCAATTGAAATAACACCATCTGTATGACTGAATCTCTGAATTTATCGAGATCTGCACATCCATCTCCTGTCTGTTTTGAATATCACTGAAGTTTTTTAACCAAGTTATATAGAGGTTATTTCCAAGCCTCGCCTACACTCTAAATTACAGGGATTTAAAATAAGTCCACATGGACTGTAGTTAGGGACCAATCGAATTCCGGATTTAGTTTGAATCCTTAAGATTCATTTCTAAATCTCGAAAGATTTAAATTTAAATCATTTGAGATTTAAATTTAAGTCTTTGTGATTAAAACTAAGTCCAAAAATCGATTGGTCCCTAACTACAGTCCATCTGGACTTAATATTTTAAATCCCTGTAATTTAGAGTGTACATGGAAAAGTAAAAGTCCCGCATCTAGCTTGCAGCATGTATATGCCTTTCATAATCATGTTGAGCTCTTTTTTCTTCGTACTCGAGTTATATAAAGAATATCAAAACTAGAGCAGGTTAAAGTTTCAGAAAAAGTTCTAAAATTCAGAGCTTCAACGCCATTCGCGGGAAGGAGTATTTGCTCCCTTTGCACATTTTACAGACAGATCAAGTGAATATTATTTATATGAATCACTGAGATATAAACTGGATAGTATACAATTTGCATAACATCCATTAAAAGTTAATTTGCGTATTTGAAACGGATTAAAGAAAAAAATGAACACAGTCGTTCACCCAAAGCACACATTATTGGTTTAAAACTACACAAAATTGAAAAAAAAGTTTTAACCAGTTATTGTTGTGTGGACAGCATGTTGCCAAACATTTTAGGATTGTGGGAAACATTCTATATATCATATCTTGCCAACCACCAACAATGTTTGACAACTGTTTGCTATTCAGGCCCACCTTTCACAAATGTGAATTCATTTAAAAGGCTTTCGGTTCAATAATTAAAATAACTCCATCTGCATGATCTGTATATCACTGAATCTCTGAATTTATCGAGATCTTACATTTGAGAAACCCTATACGTTTGGAAGTGTGTCACGGTGATTGTTCTGATAGGGAATTACACGACTTTGATTGTTTCCTATTTTAATCCGTTTCAAATATGCAAATTAACTTTTAATGGATGTCATGCAAATTGCATAATATCCAGTTATCTCTGTAATTCATGTAGATAATCTTCACTTGATCTGTCTGTAAAATGTGCAATGGGAGCAAATACTCCTTCCCGCGAATGGCGTTGAAGCTCTGAATTTTAGAACTTTCTCTGAAACTCTAACCTGCTCTATAGTTTTGATATTTTTATAAATTTATAACTCGATTACGAAGAAAAAAAGAGCTCAACATAATAATGAACGGCATGATGCAAGCTAGATGCTGGACTTTTACTTTTCCATGCAGGCGAGGCATGGAAACCTCTGTAACTATAATTAAAACACTATTCAAAACAGACAGGAGATGGATGTGCAGCGATATAAAAAGTTTCATCACATATACATTTTCATGTAGCATGACACGAATTAAATGCCTCCGCCCCTGTGAGCAGATACTTTGCTCAAAAATTGCTTGCTGAAAAGCGGAAGAAATAGTATTTTGGAACTCGGGGAGTGACGGAAGTGTTAATCCGCTCCGAACAGAAGAGCCGAAATTTTGTGTATTTATGTGCAATGAAAAAAATACTTTTCATACCCTTACATCGTGTATACTTTACAATTTCTGGCAAGATAGGGGAAAACTGAGTAGAAAAAAGGTGTGGGAACTAATGGAAACCAAAATTTATATGGAGAGAGAGAAGAACGTCTGGAATATAGTCTTATTCTTTGGACAGAAAGAAAAAAACACAAAGCCATATAGAGGACTGTGTATTAAACGTTTGTTCTATCATGTGCAAAGGGACCGTGTTCATTATTAGCTGCCATGGCATTTGAAGCTTCATATCCCAGAGCAACAAATAGACAAGGTTCTTATTCCCCGGTCTTATTCGCGTTTCACTGTTCATTTGAAATCATGATCATGTTCACAACTTTTACTATACATGGTGATCGGTCCAAACACACCCATCTTTCGAGACGGTGGCACCTTAGTCTACATGCAGACCCACATCTGCACCTCAGCTGATTCAACGAGTCTGCACAGCAGACTAGGTCTACTGAGGCTGCAGAAGATGGATGAGGCTGCAGAAGATGGATGAAATGGCTCGCTTCGCTCGCCCTTTCAGGCTGGTTTGCTTCGCAAACCAGTAGCAGATCCCACCTCACGAGCCATTCAGAGTCTGCATAGCAGACTAGTGGCACCTTTGTTTTCCCTCTGAAGTACCCATAAAAAGGCTAAGGGTTAAGGTCGAGAATAGTTTACCTACATCATGGACCCTACCACGTAATAGGTCCATGATGTGACCATAGAGCAATACATTGGGAACAACTTAAAGGTCTAGTCCACCTAAAAAATAGTGTAATTTGAATCAAAGAAAAATCAGACAAGAATAATGCTGACAATTACATCAAAATCGGATGTAGAATGAGAAAGTGGGGACATTTTAAAGTTTCGTTTATTTTTCACAAAATATAGTTATAGGGCCTATGCACAATTTAGTCACATGCAAATGACAAAATCGATGATGTCCCTCACCCTCACTCACCACTTCTATTGTGTTTTATTGTTTGAAATCTACAATATTTCAATCTTTACAGATTTGACAATAGCTCTATGCTGTGACTAACAATTATTTACCATGTCATTACCGAGTCATAAAAGGTTTATTGTTTGAACATGTTTCTTAATAAGAATAAACAAATCAATCACTCATTTCATCATTTCGATAATTTTATTTCCATTTATTGAAAGACGTTCAAGTGCTAATTGATGCCTCTCCATAGCCATAAGACACAATATGAACAGGCGCGATTCTAGACGAAAGTGTTTTTTTTATTTTGGTGGGGGGGGGGGGGGGCGCTTAGTTGGGAAAATTTTGACGTTGGTTTACTCATTACACTGAAAATGACCTATTGCTGCTAGCCTTATACTGACCAAGAAGCTGTACACCCCCTCCTTAATATTAAAATATTGTAATATGCGAGGGAGCGTAGCGACCGACAGACGAAAAAAAAATCAAACTTTCAAAATGCTTGAGAACACCCTAATGGGTGTTAGGGCATTTAACGATAGGGGGGGGGGGCTGGGATTCATGGGACTGGTACGTTCAGGATTTTTTTTAAGAGCGATATTCTCATATTTTAGAGCCCTTAAATGCAAAAAAATGTATTATACAGAATAAAGCAAGATATTGGGTTTTAATGTCAATGACACCCTTTTATTACGAGGGAATGTGGTGACCAGGTAGAAAACCTTAAGTGAATTAATTGCATTTGGAGCACTTTATGAACATCCGAATACATCTGCAACATCGTTAAGTTACTTAATTACTTAATTGATACTCAGCGTGTACATGTATACAGGCTGCAAATGAATGCACCCCAATAATCACTGCCTTGTATACATAAGTCAACACGATCGAGTATTGTAGAAAATAGAATCAAATCATTCTACATGTTATGATGTTGCTTCTATCAGGAGACCGCGACGTTTGTAGAACGAGCTGACAAAGGTGTGAACATATAGGTATATTACAGGCAAAAATAAGTATGTCCCACTGTTTTTTCGCATGTTCTTATAATAACAAACCATGGTTTTTCATTTGCTTTCCTCGGATGAATAAAAGTTTTGGCATTGAAGATTATAGCTCTTTATTTTCAATTATAGTCTCAAGCCAATTGCCAACTCGTCTATCATAATTATGATTTACCATCAGCCTTTCCACTATCCACATGGTCTAATTGCCAATGTATCCACTCACCATATTAACCAGTTGGTTAAAAAGCCTGTAGTATTTTCAAAATCTTATCGCTTTCCATTTCTCAAATTTGCCCATCATCTTCGAGAGGACATCACCCTTGGATACAGGTTACCTCCACTCCTTAGCAATAAACATGCCAACAAGTGGTGACTCTCAAACACCGCACACTCACCTGTGACTCATAAATTCTCTGAATTGGTACCCCTCTCTCTCTCTCTCTCTCTTTGTTTACATTCTCCATCTCATTTGGGATGAAAAGTATTCCATGTACATGTACTTTCTTTTCTGGCACACTTCTCAAGGTTTCCTACTTTCGTAAACACGTGTTTTGAGAACGTCGTCAAATTACTTTAACCCCAGGCTTTATATTATGTGGACTTCCATCATCTCACTTGGAGCAAACTTCATCCACTTCATCTCACATACCAGTTATCGTACTACCCTTTTTCTCCGTCATTTCACTCAGAGAAAAATCCCAAATACCGCTTGTGCTAGTCAAGTTATTTTTTGGTAATCTGTGTGATCTTGTGTATATTTTATACACGTATAAATACAAATACTGGGATCGTGCAATAATAATTGGACACATTGAAGAATTGTCTGTCGGATTTCTCTACACGACGCATAAAGTCGGTAAGTGGAGATTGGCTTCCATTTCCGCTTCAAGCCAATTACTCCATATAGCACTTGGACTAAATAGTTATCGGCTTGGCCTTTAAAAGTCAAGGACACTTTCCCCTCAGTACACCGTTATTCAAAAGCAGAACTGAACCAAAGAAATATCAAGATTGCTTTCGTGATTCCGACCATGTTCCAACCACATACATTAAAAATTGTGCCACGCCCATCCACACCCTTTCGATCGGTCACTCTGCCAGCAGCCACTGCCCTGCAAATATGGTCAGTCCAGCATTCAGTGACTACTAAGTACTGAAGCTAATGAAATATGGAGATAATACCAACCACGTTCCGCCAAAAGAGGCAAAAACAGTGCAATGCCCTGCCAAAGGAAAACTTATCCGGCACGGTAAGTGGATCAGTTATCATATTTTATGTTTGGGTGTGCGTATGGGTGTATGTGCGCGGGTGGTATGCCTTTAAAAGAAAACTTGCAAATTAACTACAAATAACAAAGCAGGAACTAGGGACATGTACATAATGGTGTAAAAAGACATAAAATATTGGAGAAGTGGATGATTGTAACAGAGTAGTTCTCCCGGAGACGCTACACATAAATTGTTATATTCCTTTACTGGCATACCTTGGGTTGCGGCATTGAAGGGGGGGGGGGGGACCGGCAAAAATTCCAGGTATTTACTTTGACTGACCTATTAAGTGCCATTGAACGGATATGTATCTCACTCATCAAATAATGCGAGCGTGATGCGCAATCTCAAGTTTTGATATTCAGACCTAAAAAGGGACATTACAGCAATTTTTGTAATCACGATACGTACCTGTTTAGCTAAACAAATAATGCAAGCGCGAAGCGCGACCTGACATTTTCGTGTATGACCCCAAACAGAGACATTTGAGGAATACAGTTTAGGAATCCATTAAGAATATATAGGCCTACTGTATATCTAACCATAGCCATCTTATGCGAGTGCCAAGACCAAAAAAGGAAAGAGATAAGGGTGAAGTATGATATTTTATTTTCTGAATATTATGTCAAAATCTATCACAAAATTTGATCTTTTTTGTTTGCTCGCTTTGCTCCATCGCAACTTTTTTTAAAGATAATTTCTTTCCGATATGCCATATCCTGACCCCCTCAAAAATTTTGCCTCATTAAAGGGGAAGTTCACCCTGAAGAAAACTTTGTTGTAAAAATAGTAAAAAATATTGGTGAAGGTTTGAGGAAAATCCGTTAAAGAGTATAAGAAAGTTATTAGATTTCACAATTTTGGATTTGTGACGTCATAAACGAGCAGCTGCCCCATGTGTTATATAATATAAAATGTATGAATTTCAAATTTTGTATGGTTCATGATGACTTAATTTTGTTTTCTTTTCATGATCGGGTGTGAAATGATTTGTCTATTGATATACAAAAGTTACAGTGAAAACCATTTTCAATTTTCTGAGAAAATGGCATTTCATTGATTTTTTACCATTCGCTATGTAGGAATGCTGCTCGCATATGACGTCACAAATCAAATAATTGAAATTCTAATAACTTTTTAATTATTTGATGATTTTTTCTCAAACCTTCGGCAATATTTTTTATCATTTTTTCTGCTATTTTTACAATAAACTTTTTGTCAGGGTGAACTTCCCCTTTAAACCACTGCCCGTTCATACCATGATATGACTGGTAAATTTTTGCCCCCCCCCCCCCCTCCACCAGCAACGACGCCTGTTACGCCCCTGCACACAATGACCTAAATAGTTTGCAGGCACAGACCCTGATTGAAACTTTGATCAACAGGTGTGTCTCCACGCAAAGACTAGCAAATACAAAACTTTCTGTTTCACACAAGGCATATAGGCTGCAAGTCAGACCCTTTACTCGAGTAAGGGTTTGCACAGCAGACTATGTCGTAAAGGGCTTACACGTGATGAGATTTATCTTTACCTGTTTTTTTTTGTGTAGAATCTGATGTAAAGTGGGCATGTTGAAGGTCGCACGCGCCCGATGATGTCGCTAATCACGGACCCTACTAGTATTTCAGGGGAATCCAACCCAAATACAAACGGTTTTGACTTTAAGAAAAAGAAAAATCAGACAAGTTGAAAGGGGAAAGTTGAATAGCGGACAAAGTGCTTCTCTAACTCCTTGACACCATTCTGTTTTATTTATTTTGCCCTTTCTACCACGACATTTTATGATCAACGCTGGATTCCCCTGTCCATATTCAGGGGGGGGGGGGGATATAGTCCCTCCATACTTACAAATGTTGGTGTATATGTAATAAACACACTCACACAAATCACACACTCAAATGGACCCCGCCCCCACATACAAATTATTTGACCCTGGGATTTGACCTATATTCATCGTCAGTTCTACTCAAATCTCATCGCGTAATATTCGTAATATTAGTGCAACATAATGTTGAATTATTAATTTTTACCATGGATCCTATAGAACCATGATTTTACAAAAAGAAACCTCTGCAGATTATAAGTATGTTTAATTTTAGACATTCCCTAGACAGTCTCTTTTATTCAAACATCCTTTATCGATCGAATCTTGCCATATATACTCGGGTATAACCACCAAGAATTACCCTACTTCAAGGAATGGTCCGGGCTGAAAATATTTATATCTAACTAAATAAAGTGAAATTTTCAGTGCAATATGCTGAATATTTCATCAAAATCGGATAACAAATAACGAAGTTATTGAATTTTGAAGTTTATCAATATTTTGTGAAAACAGTTATATGCACATCGTCATTGGGTGGCCGATGATGTCACATCCCCACATTCCCTTTTCCTTGTGTTATTACATGAGATCATAAGTGTTTCATTTTTCCATGCATGTGTAAATGATGCATGTCTCTCATTTATGATAAAATAAGTTGCGGCAGTAAATAACTACATGTAATGAATTTAATCGGTTGTCCATCCAATTGTTTTAGTTCATGTTAGAAAATTTTTGAATAAACCTAATTTCATATAATAAAATTCAAAAGAAGAAGTGGGGATATGACATCATCAGCTTACCGAATGTTATAAAGACATGCCTAGAACTGTTTCACTGGAATAATGCAAATCTTTAAAATTCAATAACTTCGTTATTGTTATCCGATTTTGATGAAATTTTCAGCATTTTGCTTTGTGAATTTTACTTTATTTTTCAAGATATAAATATCTCCAGTCTGGATCATCCCTTTAACAATTTATTTTGAGAAAAAGTGTCGCCTGCCTGCAAAGAACTCTTACAACATTTACGTAGGACCCGTTTATACTCACTACGCCCCAATGCTTCCTGTCAATAGAACTAGCTTGTAGCTTGATCGTGCCCCCTTGATTAGATGCCTCCATTATTGTTGTTTCCTTCTTCTGTTGTATCATTTTCTCTCTTTTATTGAAGCCCCACCCCATTTATCCATGGCCATCTGCTAAAAAATTTCGTCCGTTTTATATTTGCGTTCATTTTGAGTGTTATAAGCCTCTCGCTCCTTTGCTGTTGATCTCATTTTAAACGCATTCATTCAATATGTCATATATGCCTAATTTCAGAATTGTTTATAGTTTATCTTATGAAAATGTCGATATGAGATTATTGTATTGAGTTTGCTTTGCTATAACACGATGATTTGCATCTGTACGCTCATTAACTTTGTTGACTTTGTTGACTTTGTTTAAAATTGAAAATAAAACGAATAGGTGAAAACTGGGAGTAATAATTCTTTAGGGTGTTGTCTGAGCTATAAATGTTTCCTTTATTTTTTTTTATTCGCTGCGAATAATGATTGTTCAGCCACAGATGCGATGAATGCATGCAGTATGTACTTTACAAAGCAAAAATATACTTGGGTATACTTTGTATTTTTTTTTTGCATCTATTTTTTCAATTTACAAGAACTGAAGAAAAATCAACTGTAACTTTTAACCCTTTCTACAGGGATCTGTGGAAAATAGCACAGAACAGTAATTGATTTAAAATGTGATAAAGTTATAATAACATTTACAAATTCATGAAATATTATTGAAGTCATGCTGTGATATGATACTATTCGAAGACAATTATGATGAAGAGTTTTCCTAGTAAATTTCAGATATGAGAACAGCCACTATCTAACAGCACAATTTTCTTTCATGTTCGACGGTGCCACAAAATTCTGGGCCTTTCAGATCCGTAGAAGTATAAAACAACACAAACGTGATACTGCCAAAGGATGCTGCAGAACACTGTCTATCAAAAGCTCTTTTCAATTTCAAACTTATTCTAATAATTTTTTTATATCGGTTTTTATGTACAGTTCACTGCATAAGCCTGCACTTTTTTTTTAATTTCATGAAAGCCTGGGACTGAGATTAAGCGCACTAGTGGCCACGATCGAGAGGGAACGGATACTCCCTGTAGGATCGTAAATCCCATCAGCGAAGTGATTTGCTTGGGCCATTCAGGGCCAAACGGCCATTAAAGTCTAGGTGTGGCCTTCGAGAGGATCATAAAAACTAACTTTTCTCTCGAAAATTTTGAGATGAAAATCCGTTAAAAATAGTTCAAAATGAGACACTTTTTCGGGAGAAGTGGCTCTCGTTTTATTGAGAGTAAAACGAGCGCAATTCCTGCTCGTGTTCATAGTGTGGGCTACGTATTTAATGAAATGCCGTATCGAGCGAGCAAACTTTGATGGGAGCGATCGGGAACTTTTGACAGAAGATACCCATTACCCCCTTGGGATAGCTGTAGATGGAGTGAATAGGTATGCTATAGTTACATCGACAAGAAATCTAATGGGGCTCTGCCTGACATGCCCCTGGGCTCATTTGGATACTTGCAGAGACGTCTCAGCAATGTCTCCGAGACATTCCGATGGCATGTTCCGTTTTTATTTTGTTTGTATTATTATTATTATTTTTACCTTTTCCAGTTTTCGCAATATTTCCGCGCGGTCTCCAACACATCCACATTAGTTGTAGGGACGTCGCGGAAAATAATCACATTTCAAACTGCTTGGAAATCTCCTGAATGTCCATGCGATGTCCCCGGGCGATGTCTCAAAGACCTCTCGGAGACGGCACTGAGACCTGGCCTTGGGCGCCGTAACGCAAAGGTTAGCGATTAATCGCTAAATGAAATGACCAATCAAGATCCTCGATTCTGATTGGCCGATTAACCATGGTAGTTACTATTGGATGATTAAGTTACTAGAAAGATTTAAGCAAAGGAGAGGCATCCTATAGGTTCGACCGGAAAATATCCATGTCCGTGACCATGTACATACAAGACATCTTAGAGACGTCTCCATCGGTGCGTTAGTTTAGCTGGTGGGTGTTCATAATGCTGTTCGTAGGTTAAGAACGACTTTAAGAACGAATGGTGATCCTTTCTTGTGGTAAATGGTACATTGAATTGGCGATGGTTTAGCGCGTAAGATGGGTTCACTAGTCGTTCTTAAAAAAAGTTGTTCTTAACTTACAAACAGCTTTGTGAAACGGTCCGCTGGCACGGTATCCACGTCACAACCGGGAAGTACTGACCCCAGGGGGGGGGGGCACTCGACCAAAAAAGTGGTGGGGGTGTGCCGCGGGCGAGACAAAAAACGGGGGCCTTGCATGGAGCGGGCTTATTGTAAAAAGGAGGGTCCTCGGAACGGGCTTCGGAACGACAAATGTTTGTGAAAACGGGGGTCCTTGGAACGGATCGCCAGCGTGTGAGTGCGTATGCATCCCTATGAAACGGTCATGCGTGCATGATGCAGCTAGCGCGGCCTCCGTCGGGTGATCTCTTCGGCCGTTTTTCACCAAAATTGCAGCTCATTGTAGCAGATCGATGCGATCGGAGCGGCGTAACGAAAAAAATGCGAAGCTTTGGAGCGGATTTCTCTCCTTATTTTCTCGATAAAAAGAATATGCTATGCCTTGGAGCGGCTTTCTTTGTTCTTTTTCTCAACAAGAGAAAAATGCTAGGCCTCGGAACTGAAATTTGAGTGCAAAAATGGGGGTCCCCTCCGCGGCACATACCCACTATGCATTATATACTGAGTGCCCACCCCCCCCCCCACCGCTTACTGACTGCGTCAGACCAAAATACGTTAAAAGACGGAAGTTGTTGCTACAATGTTTTATGTTCAACCATTTGATGGATAGAAAAACGTCAATTTAGCGCTTCACAGCGGTTGCGGGCCCACAAGCAATTGAGCAAAATGAATTTTCGGAGGATTTCCTCATCTAATTTCTATTTCTAAAAATGAAATATGGATCTTCATTTTCATAGTCATCCTCTGGTGAGATAAGGCCTAACATATTCATTTACATGAATAGATCAAAATTTAATGTTCGAATATTATTCTTTATGATATGGGGAGTGAGTGTTTTCGATGTATATATTTCCAATGATACGAAATATCAACATGTATATAATTTTATAAGCAATGCATTCACTTGTTGAGAAGCTATTCTTTTCGATAACCTATCCTGCAATATAATTAAATTATCAATGTTTATTGGAATTATCCATTTTTAAAGGAAATTGTTTTGGAAGGAACAGTTTGTTGTGAAGTCATCGGATCTGAACGGAGAGAATAAGATGATAATAGCGGAATCGAACGGTTCAGCAGCAAGTTGTATATTCTACTATCAGAGAGGAATCGGAGGTAATTACTTTATTATTAATATTATTATTGTTATATGATAATAACGATAATAGTGAATAATAACAATAATGATAATAATAATAATAATGAATGATAATAATGATAACAAAATAATAGTAATAAGGATAATAATAATAATAATAATAGTAATAATAATATTAATGATTTTGACTATATTAGATAGTAATAAACTATGATAATAACAACAACAATAATAATTAAAATAATTATGATAATAATGGTAATAACATCAGCAAAAACAACAATGCTTATTCCTTTCCTTCATCCTTTGTCTCCAGACTCTGTGATCCTGTTTACCGATTACAAGAATAACATGGTTCAATCTGTTAGGCCAGATGGAAGTGACCAAAAGGTATTGTTCCGATGGCCTGCAAGTCGCGTAAAGCACATCGCCGTCTACGACTCCACCATCTATTTCACGACCAATAATGGTGCAGGTGGCCTCGGGGAAGTCCCCCTGTCGAACTTGACAGCAGTGAGGGTCGTGGAGACTTTTCGCGTCAGAGGAAGCGATGGGTATAGGACTGACGCCACCGTGGATATCAAGGACATTCACATCTATAATATGACCATGGTGACCCAACCATCATCACAGTGGGCTAGCGTTTAAAGGACAAGTCCACCCCAACAAACAGTTGATTTGAATAAAAAGAGAAAGATCCAACAACCATAACACTGAAAATTTCATCAAAATCGGATGTAAAATAAGAAATTTATGACATTTGGGTAATGGGTAATGTATGTTGGTAATATATATGTATATACAAAGAGATATTCTTGGCAATTAGTATCCAATTGAGCAAATTTATTACCCGACTATTAGTTTATATTACCTAATTTGGACAGATCTTAACCAATAGTTGTGTAGACAGTATTGCCCAGCGATGGTTTAAAATTGGGCCTTTTCCCCAACCTTTTTAAGAGGGCACCAAAGCCCGAGGGGCGTTTCATGACAGGAATTGTCAGATCATTTTATCCAACAGTTACCATAGTAACATTGCATCTCACGATATTGACAAAAACTGTGGCACGCATACCTGTATACATTTCATTTAACTACTTTGTTAGATGTGATTGTAGTAGCTAGTATAGTCTAAAAACTTTGACACGTTAATCTGAATTAACACAAATTTCATTTTAAATGGAAATTGAACTTATAGAAACTCATTTTAATCATGTTGCATTGATATGTTTCGGACCTTTTAATAAATACACGTATTTGCACAAATTTCAATTCACAATGAGCAATGACAACATTCAGACGGACGTATCCCCGGTTCCGAATTTTCGATTTTGTGACACAATTTGTAACAAAAGTCACCCCCGGCCCCCCATCATGCACGTTATTGAAAAGCTCTAGTGTCCACTCATTCGCGATTTTAGATTCTGAGTAATCATTAACAAGATTTATTATGCATTAGGAATAATGTATGTACCATGTTTATTTTATCTGAAAACATGTGAATGTTTATTATTATGCTTTTTGCAAATAAAGAACCCTGTGGAAGGGGGAAAAAGAGAAAAAAATTGCATCTCAGCCAATCAGAATCAGTGACAGATGTCAGATCTACTTGTCGGATGAAAATGTTTCTGAAATGCTCCGCAGAGCTGGTCTTCATAGGACCTTTGACTAGCCTATTTGATATGCGCCGGGCTACAGTGGGCAAGTTACTGGTCGCGCGAAACAGACTGACGGGCGAGGGCGAAGCTCGGGCTGTGCCCTCGCTCGTCAGTAGTTTGCCCACCAGCCCGGGCCGACGCATATCGAATAGGCTAACCTTTGACCCGAGGAGGAGAAAGAGGAAGAAGAAAAAGGAGAAGGAAGAAAATGAGAAGAAAATTGCCTACAGTCTGTTTTGCTGGTATGACTTTGGCCGTGGGTGTCGATCACCGAGGGGGGGGGGGGGGGATGGGGGATATAATTATCTCCAAAATATTTCAGGTGGGGTGGCCTGTATTATCACCCCCTCCCATTACTTCAATGTCACCCACAATACTTCAGGGGCCGAGGAATGGTTTTAAAGTGGGGGGGTGCTGACCATGCAAAAATCACAATCAGATAGTCATTTCGAAGATTTTTACACGGTTTTAAGTGGGGGGGGCACCCAAAGAGGCCGGGTGAAACCATGGCTTGTCCTTTTGTCTGACCAAAATCACTTTAATTCCTTTATGCAGTCATTTTCCCCCCAAACCAGCACCCTTATTTAAAAAATATTTCCCAGGGCCTTTGGTATAAAATAATGAATATTAGTATTTTTATAAATATCATTATAAATACCACGTCAAAATCTATCAGAAAAATAGATTTTTGAATTTAAGAGATCATTTTCGCTCGCTCGCAGGTGTTTTAAAATAAATATTTTGCCCTTCACGCCTGTCAGACACTAAAGATTTTAGACTCATTACACCTATGACCCACCCTCCCCTCCCTAAACTGGAGAAAAAATCCCTTGCGAAGAACATTTTTTTTTGTCAGTCATATCCCCCAACCAAGAACACTGATCGACACCCATGGCTTTGACCGACATACTGACGATCTGATAACTACATGCAGTCCCATCAGATCATGATCCGTATCCGAAACCTCAGCCCCAAAGAAAAGAAAACACGCTGTCATATCCAGTCGTCACTTTTCTCTCTCTTTGTTTCATGTAGAACAAAATGATGATGCTTTTGAAATGCACTTAAGATATCATATATTTGACCGAAACTGAAAGAGTTGTGACGAATTACGACCATCATTCTTTATAATCAACCTCACCTCAAGTACCGGTACTAGTACCGGTACTTATCGATATACGACGAATTGAACGCAGTACTCCAGGACCCAGGCTGAAAATAATATCTTTTTCTTATTTTGTTTTAATCACAATCAATTATCATACATATATAAAAAAAAATCTTGTAAGAAATTAATTTACGCAAACGATTATTTAACACATTAAGTATACAGCCAATCCTTATTTTCACATTCTTGGAAAACAAAATTTAAAGGAATATAATAATATGATAAAATTAAAAATAAAGAATTGCATTCCTTCTTTGTTGTTTCCTCCCATTTTTCGATCGAGGAACCCGGGAATCGTAGAGAGGTTAGAAATTGATTGTAAAGATGATTTTTACGATTGCTTGTACATAATTAACAATGGAATCAACAATAAAGTAAAACAAGAACAAAAAGAAATCAACCCTCATGCGATCAAGCGCTAAGCTTTGCATTACAGGATTCTGTTCACAATGTGGATGGATTTTTTTACTTTGGGGAGGGGGATCAAAATCTACAATCATGAATAGAACTTAGAAAAAAACATTCGCCTCTTGATTAAGTCACTTTAAATTACTCGACTTGCAATGAGTACAAGCAATGCTGAAGGTACGGCGGCATAGTTTTGAAAGTGGGGGCTAAGCCATTTTTTTTTTGGGGGGGGGCTACATGAGCATGCAAAAAAAAACACACAATGACAATCAGATGGTCATTTTTACGTTTTGTGCAGTTTTGGAAAACAATGAGGATGAAGCCAGCCCCCCCCCCCCCGTTTCGCGGCCCCTGCAATGGGTAATCCTTCGACGTATTACGATCTACCTTTTGATAAGATACGTACGATCATTTAAATATTATTGGCCCGAATTAAGGTGGTTTTGAAAACCCACGGTCGAGTCCATGGTTTATGCAGATTTCCTGTATAAATTACGCTTATTTTACAGTGTATCGGGCGCGTGTATGAAAAATGCCCAATGTTGATGCACGCTTTTGCCACAGTGCGCCAAATTGACCCCGATACCATGGTTCTCTACGCTATTTTATTCATGAGTCCACTGTTTGAAGAGAGGACTCATGAATAAAAACATTGGACTCGTGAATAAAATTGCGTAGATAACCAAGGCAACAGCCGTCAATTTGGCGCACTGTGACAAAAGCGCGGATCAGCATTAGACATTTTTCATACACGCGCCGTATACGCGCTAAATTAAGCGTAATTTATACAGGAAATCTGCATAAACCATGAACTCAACCGTGGGTTTTCAAAAACACCTTTGTGAATTCGGGCCATAGTGTTTGATCATTTTCACCTGTCTCGTTGAATATGGCAAATCTGTGCTACCATTTCTTCATTATTTAGGCAAGTAATTCTCCTTTTAAAAGAAATTTATCATCATTATTTACAATGAATAAAAAATGCCTCGCAAATAAACCAAGAGGCACATAAAAACAAAAATACTTTTGGTTCTGCGACCCCTCCCCCTCTCAAACAAGTTGGTGGTGCAGTCTGCATTGTATACTAACTCTAATCTAGACCACTATTATGTCAACACAATCATGTTGACATATCACCCGTTTGAAGTTCATTTTTAAGTACTAAGATATATAAGTAAATATTGACAAATCTTATGAAAGTACACAATGTTATTTACAATCTACAGCGTAAAGTTATGTTATAGAAGTAATAGAACAGAGAAGTTTTGCAAAACATGATTATCAAATTCCGGGTAATATTACCTTAATGACATTTCTACAATACCCCTCTAACTCCTTTTCTTTTCAGTTTCATCCCATCTCTTTCTTTGCCTCTCTTTACCCCTTTTCTTGCTCCCAACATCTGTCTTTCAATCTCTCACATTCCTGTGTTTTATTTCACTATTTTACCCCCTTCTCTTCCTCTCACCATCTCTCTCTTTCTCGCTGGTCGAAACTACAACACACCGTAGTTCTTACCTAGTCTGCAATGCAAATCCTTCACTCGAGTAAAGGGTCTGAATTGTAGCCTACTCATGCCTTGTGTACAGAAGACCCACAGCAAGTTCTGTATGCGCTAGTCTTTGCGTGGAGACACACTTGATCAAAGTTTCAATCAGGGTCTGTGCCTGCAGACTAGTTCTTACCTACGACCACCTGGCTATCACAAACATTGGCTTGTTCTGTTATCCGTCTTTCGTCTCTATTTCGTTTCAATGTCTTTATATGTTCCTGAGGAGACATTAACTCAAGTTTCATCAAGTGTTGTCAAGAGTGTCAAGTCGGTTTCTGTCTAGTATGAAGAAACATGTTTTATGCAATACTAGCTTGTTGCACTATTACTTGGTGTGTAGGGTGGTGGCCGGTTCGGCTGGTCCTGGACTGTTCACCCCTGGTTGCCAATGCGTCGGAGTCGTTGAACTAGGGTCGGTTCTACCGCTTGTGTCCTGTGTCCAGATTGACCTTTCTGACCAGATGGGGTGTCCGTACTGATCGAGCGGGAATGCATACACTAACATGGTACCTTGTCCGGGTGCCTCCGGGATGGACTGGTATGATGTCGTCTGTCCTGAGCCATGATCAGGGTGGACGGCGCCCTCACAGTGACATGTCGGAGAGCCGTTTGTATTGTACTGGTTTCCAAGCAGACTCTCCCTGCTTCGGCGTTCATTGGCGAACCTGACAAGACGCGGGATCCTGCATATATCAATAAGCCAACCAATGCCTAATAAACCAAAGGTGAAGAAGTAGGCAAAGCCCCATCCCCAACGGTGAAGATAGAAGTGGTGCATTCCCAGGATCCCTAGAGGAAACCACATCAGATATGCATCATCCACGTGGAACTTCTTATGATTGTTCTTCAGTTCCTCCTTGTTCCTGTAAAACAAGTACGGCATCCTACACAAATCTACCAAGAAACCGACACCCATACAACCCAAAGTCAAGAAATAAATGACGCCGAACATCCAACGACGCATATAGAAGTGATGCAGTCCAAGGAATCCCAACGGGAACGCAAGGGAGTAGGCATCATCAAGGTGCATCCGTTCGCTTGGGTTCGACGACAGAGGACGTCCTGAGCGCAAAGTGCGGATATCCTGATTGGCTCTCCTGGTGAGGATCCAAATACGAAAGAGATCGAAGAGCCAACCAACGCCGAAGAGACCCATGGTCAGACTGTAGACGACACCATAACCAAAACGACCAAGATAGTAGTGATGTCCGCCTGCATGAAAGAGAATGAGAATGAGAATGTCTACCATTTCAAAATTGTCTTTCAATTATTGCATGATGCAGTCTTTGGCACAACCATTAGCGGATAAGATAATTATGCAGGTATAAATGACTGCTAGTCTGGTATATTGAAAACAGAAATCATATCTTAAAAAATTATAAATCAGTTATTACCTGATTATTTAATGATGGTTATCATAAATTCAACTTTAAATATTTCCTTTAAATCTTTCTTTAGCATATTGTAAGACAGATATTATTTTTTTTCTTCTAAAGTTTATTCAAGGAATGATGAAGTAATATTATTATTAATAAGTACTATCACTACTGATATTATCAATATTATTATCTTTATCATCATTATCAAGTGAAACTGTGACATGCTTGGACTCATGTTTAGACATTGTTAATATCCGATGTGGCCGGAGGAGATGACTTGGACATGAAGTAAATCAATTTTAGCCTCCATCAACATGGCTCTTTCGTTTTCATCTGGGCCCCGTCTTAAATTACAAAGAGTTGCGATTGGTCCAATCAACCACAGCTATGGAAAGCCAGAAATATTTACATAGATACATGTATGTAAATTTGTTCAAAATATTTTCTAGATATGATGTATATTCATACATCGCTCTCTTGGAGATTCAGTGTGATTCTCTTTGATTACTAAGGAGATTGTGCAAATTTCTTAAAGAAAAAAAATGGTATGGATGGATTTCCATACAGCTGAGATTGATGGGATCATGGAGCTATAAATAGCTCAATGATGGGATCAATCGTTTTTTAATTTATTTAAAAAAAAACAGATATATAAGTACAATTCAATGAACAGATGATACAAAAGGATAAACATATATGAGAGGTTTTCGAGGACCCCAGAAAGAGCAGAGCTTGTGAGTGGGGCCCTTCAATAAATGAGATGTACACAGTGAAGGAACATACTATAGTACACTGTTAATCTGGCTGTGTAAAATCTTACACAACCTGTGTAAATTCTTACACAACCGCTGCATCATATATGAACCCAGCAACGGTTGTGTAAAACTGTACACAACCCGGGTTGTGTACATTTTTAAGTAGCAGTTGTGTAAATTTTCTACACATGAATTGTGTAACCATAATTTTACACAGCCAGGTTGTGTAAATTTTCTACACATGAATTGTGTAACCATAATTTTACACAGCCAGGTTGTGTAGGTGCTTTTCACAGTAGTTGCGTAAAACTTACATATGAGTTGTTGAATTTTCATTTTACACAACCCGGGTTGTGTACATTTTTAAGTATCAGTTGTGTAAATTTTCTGCACATGAATTGTGTAACCATAATTGTACACATCCAGGTTGTGTAGGTGTTTTTCACAGTAGTTGCTTAAAACTTACACATGAGTTGTTGAAATTTCATTTTACACAACCAATTGTGTTAGACAGGCCACTCTTTGACACATACATGTATACATACAGACATAAAGAATTGTGTGTTATGATGTACAGTATTTATTTCCATTCATAAATCAATTCCATACGTTCTTCCAAATGCATCAAAAATACATTTTCATGCAATACATCAAACCGTAAATAAAATCAATTTAACCAATTTCAATGGTTTTAAAGTATACAAACATGTACTTTCACAATTTTTAAAGGAATATTTAGCAATTTCACACTGAATTTACATGTCAGTAGAATGAATATCGTACAAGTAAATAAAACTGCAACACTCCTTTCTCTAAATAAAATAATTGACACTTTCTGATCCTGTTTCCTGAGAGTATTTGCATATAAACTATTTTTGCCCTATTAATTCAACAAATCCAGTCAGCCTGTGCTACTGGTCAATTTATATACTACTGAATATACTTGCATGTTCTTAAAACGAATTTGACAGCGTGCTTAAGTTTTCTATATTTTGCTTCTAGACTATACAGGGCTCTATACTGTTACAATTGCTGAACGATCAATTTTTATTTTCTTAGGCAATTCATATACTGAATAAAATAACATCAGTCTATATAACTTTTCATGAAAGAGGGCTCATATCATGGTTTTATTTTTTTCCCCCATAATTTCTCTCATTTTATATAGAAAATAAAAACAAGAAAACCAATTCCTGATCACCAAGCCTAGCATTATAATAAGTAAATATCCACTATTAATCACTGATTTTTTTAATCCCAAAATGGCATGAAGACATTTAACATCATGGAGCAAAAATATGAGATGAAGAATGCCAATCTAAGTATTAACCCTAAAAAGACGGGGGGGGGGGCTGAATCAGCCCCCCCCTCAACATTTTTCGCGATAAATCCGCCGTGCAAAATTTTTTGTCCACGTCGTTTGCTGACTCTTTACTTTCAAGTCTCACGCAACTTTTGAGACCAGATTTGTGACCCCCGAGTACGCGGTTTTGAAATTACGCAGCATTTTGTAAGTGCATGCAGACCCAAATTTACTCAAAAACGTGAATTTGTGTACAAATCCAATGCAAATGGTGTTTTATATCCCAAATTCATAAATGTATCATTATTTTTCCTTTTACTGCTTAAAATCAATTAATTTTATCTTTTTTACGGTCAAAATAATGTCCCCGACAATTTCCATTGAAAAAACAATAAAAAACAAAAAGTCGAAAAACAAGGAAATACATAAGAAATTTAGAAAACAATAGAATACATAAGAAAATAAATGTGATGCTGAATTTTTTAAAAATAAATTTGATCAGATACCAACTAGAGTATGTGAAACAAGAACTAGCATTTCCGGGGCATTATTTTATTAATTAGAGCATACTTATAATTTTACGCATAAATTAGCATAATTAATGAGACATGAGGTTTTTTTGCAGAATTTGATGTTATAGTTTTGTATGTAATGCCATGGGTAATGCGTGTGCCAATTTTCGTCGCGATCGACGGCCGAGATCATAAGGGGGGGCTGAAACAGCCCCCCCCCCCCCCCCCCGTCTTCTTAGGTGTCGAAATAGCCCAGTCTATTTAGGGTTAACCCTCAATAGACTGGGCTATTTCAACGCCTAAGAAGACTGGGGGGGGGGGGGGGGGCTGATTCAGCCCCCCCTATGAATTCGGCCGTCGATCGCGACGAAAATTGGCACACGCATTACCCATGGCATTATCTAAAAAACTATATCAAATTCTGCAAAAAATCTCAATGCTCATTAATTTATGCATAAAATCTTAAGTTTGCTCTAATTAATAAAATAATGCCCCTAAAATGCTAATTTTTGTTTCACATACTCTAGATAGGCATCTGATCAATTTCATTTCAACATCATATTCATTTTCTTATGTATTCTATTGTTTTCTAAATTTCTTATGTATTTGTTTTTCGACTTTTTGCTTTTCATTGTTTTTTCAATGGAAATCGTCAGGGACTTTATTTTGACTATAAAAAAGATAAAATTAATTGATTTTAAGCAGTAAAAGGAAAAATAATGATACATATATGAATTTTGGCTAAAAACACCATTTGCATTGGATTTGTACACAAATTCATGATTTTGAGTAATTTGGGGTCTGCATGCACTTACAAAATGTTGTGTATTTTCGGAACCGCGTACCGGGGGGTCAAAATTCTGGTCTCAAAAGTTGCAAGAGACTTGAACGTAAAAAGTCATCGAGTGACGCGGTCAAAAAATTTCGCGCGGCGGATATTAGGGTTGAACTATATCCAGCATGCACTCAAATATTTGAGGACTTGGACATGTTGCTCTCAGAAAAGAAGGCATTATTGGTGATGGACTGTGAGGTTGTAATCTGTTTACATATTCCATAGATATGTAGATATGTTTAAACATATCGATACATTTTGATGACATTTGAAGTTGGACACAAAAGTGAAACAATTTTTCAGCTACTTAATCCGTTTTATAGTAATATCTATACAATGTTTGACTTCTCTGCATTGTTGAATTTTCAATAGATATTTGACTACATAGACAACTTGGCAACAATATTTCAGTGAAACATCTGCAGTAATATAAACCAGTTTCGACTGATCTCAAACTATGTTAAATACATATATGTTTAACCTATCAATTATGAATTAAGGCCCCGTTGATACGTTTTTCCTTGTTCATAACCCTTAAATTTTGCTGTATTCTCTTTTCATTGAAAACAGCCAATTTTAATGGGAGAAGTGATAAATCAAAAGCTTCATGACTGTTACAACTTGAAGAGGATCACAGGCAATTTGCATGAGAAAATTTCATATAAGCCAAAAATATGAGCTGGAAAGTAAAAAGGCAGTCCCCATCTCAAAGTCCTTGATTGATCCAGATGTGACATAACCAATAACTCTCACATTTAGCTATCATATTCCATTTAACTTTCATCCATAAACAATGTAAACATTTGCAAAAATATAAATAAACAATACCAGGTTGTTTGTATGTGTGTCAACACATATGTTGCAATTTAGTCCAGATATCCATCCAGATGAGTTTTTGTCATTTTCACATTGATACTCTGTCATGGTTTGAAAAAAGGAAGTGACAGCTTTCTCAAAACTTTTTTTAATATTTTTTTTTTACTTTACGAGACGTACTTGACATGTGAGCAACAAAAGTAATATTTCTTGACTTTTGAATTATGAAATACTGTTTAGTCAAAAGGAAGCAAGTGACAAATTATTATGGGAACAGATAATTCAATGTATCTGCAGAACCTGATTCCCCCCCCCCCCCCCCATAATTTGGAGTGCTCATTTTGTGAAGCAAAACAGAGTAATGACACCTGGCTTTTGAATTATGAGCATTTGGGGTCCCTGAACCCAAATGCTCATTTTGTGAAACAAAACTTGCTTTTCTGTGTTAAGTAGCTTATAAGCTTTCAAATGGTATATGATTTGTCCATTTCAGTTTTGGTTACGGTCTAAGTCTTTAATCATTAACAAGGAGAACCAAGAGAAATCGCCTATTTAATACAAAACTACTGTTACTTGCTTCCTTAGTACTGAATGCTGCCTATTCAGACTAAAATTCCTTCTTGATGTTGCCCAGCAAAGTTCAAAAGCTGAGCAGGACAACACCACTCAAAGCACCGGGAGGCAATTCATACACCAATTGCTGGAGCATTTGCCATGCAGGAAAACACTGGGTGTGGTAGTCAACATCCAGCACATAGGTTAACTTAAAGCAGACATCTATAGCTTGCGTGATGAAAGTACATGTACACTGGACGGTGTTACGCTCGACAATGACAAAACCTGGCTCGGTTTCCACCGGGTGCCTCCAAGGATCAACAAGAAAGGCTGTGGTCGATCCTTTGCATCAAGATCGGCCAAATAATATTCAATGGATGTTCCTTCCTGTATTGAACAGATGAGATTCAAGGGAAAGTTGACTAAGTGCAGGCAATTTACTCTGTCATGATCAAAATGTTCTTGTTTTCATAAAATAATATATTTTCAGCTTCTCAATAAATGACACATAATGAGATTAAATCAACATTTTACAAACACAGAAAAGAAAATATGTCATATTGGATTGCACCCCCAATAGGTGGTTTAGTTACATTTTGTGCTTGAATTCGAAGTAAACTATTTTTTCCTTGTTAACAGAACTATTGAAACTACCATGACATGTTTAGTATCATATTGCAACTGTGTTGGCAAGCTATTAGCCTGCAATGTTTCAATAATATAAGTCACATTGCCCCCCCCCACCACAAAAAAAAAAATAAATAAAATAAAGTAGTAAATATATAAATGAATAAATACATAAATTTTAAAAATAAATATCTTGGCCCCTAAACAAGTTGTAGCCAAAATATGATCTCGGGGGAAAAAGCTTGGGGGGAAAAATACCCTAAACACGTTTGGCTAGTCTTTAAAAAAAAAGCCTTGGGGAAAAACATACCCTGAATATGTTTGACCCTGCGATTGACCATTAACCAGTCTTTCAAAACCACCCTTTTTCTTGAAAATCTGTGTTTTTGATACCTTTAACAAGTCCACGCGCGGACCACGTCCAAAACTGAAAAAAAAAACACCCCTTTAAACGCGTTTTTTGGTCACGCATGTGTACAGCAATATGTTTGACTGCCCCCCCACCCCGGGATCGGGTGAAGGGTTTTCTTTTTTTTGTCAACAGGAATTTGGCTGATTAGGTAGTAAGTTTTGAACAAATTACCGGACAGGAAATTGACCCCCCCAAAAAAATTAAGGGTTAAATTTTAAGTTAAAAGACAGTATTTATCCATTTATTGTTGTTAAAAACGAATTCCTTGTCCAAAATAACATAGAAATTGACACAACATTGTTTTTTGGACGGCCACCCTTCAATTTTTTACTGCAATGCTAAGTTATAATGTGATAGGATGTCAAGATAAACAAAATGTGCCTTGCACACCATTTGATTTTTAGAGATTATAAATAATTCAAGGATTCTGGAAGGGTTGCTCTCCGGTCCACAGTAGTCAACAATTCTGCCATTAATCTCCTCTTCACCCTAAAAGGCCACGGTGCGGGGGGGGGGGCCTCCACTGCCTTTTCCGTGGTAATTCCGCTGCCCGAAATTTTTTGACCGTGCCGCTCACAGAGATTATACTTTCAAGTCTCGAGCATCTTTTGAGACCAAATTAAAAGTTCAACTAGTGCATTGTTTTACATCAAAGGGCTATTGTTTCGGGCTGCTTTTCTTATGTTTGCTATCCTTGCTTCCACAGCACCCCAAAACAAGAATACAAGATACTTACATATCCTGTGATTCCGTTGATGTCCTTCAAAATTTTGAATTGATCCACAAGGCTGTGCGCAAGGCTTTCCTTCACTTGTGATGGTGGGCTTTCAAAAAATAGGTGTAAAATAGATTGAATATACAAAACAAGATTTGATTTGATTAAAAATGCAAAAGATGAAATTTGCCAAAAATATTAATAACATGTACTGAAAATATGATCAGAAGTACAATAGAATAAAGAGGTAAAGTCATATTAAGAGGTAGAGATAATGAACTGTATCCCCATTTAAACAATATGTTTAAACTTGAAAAATTGGGCTGGTTTGGACTTTTTGAGACTACATGTAAGTGGGTGGGCCTTCCAATCTCGTCTGCCAAAATCACAATCATGCTGATATCCGGCACTTGCATTTCATACGTGAACTACAAGTGTGAATTGAAGTTTGTAAGAAATAATTATTAAACAAATTTAACCATGCAAATTTCTACACAAAAATCTCCATATAAACAAGTCCACCCAAATAAAAAGTTGATTGGAATAAATAGAGAAAAATTAAACAAGCATAATACTGAAAGTTTAATCAAAATCAGATGTAAAATAAGAAAATTTCAAAGTTTCACTTAATTTCACAGACAATTACCTACAGTATATGCACATCCTGGTAGATATACAAATTAGGCAACTGATGATGTAGGCCACTCACTATTTCTTTTGCATTTTGTTACATGCAATATGGAATATTTTAATTTTCTCCTCATTGTCATGATAAACAAAGTTTTATTCCTTCCTGAACAAGTGGAACTGCCAGTGTTTTAACGTTTTGTGGCTCAACCAAAAGGGGCCTTATTGTAAAATCTGTGAAAATTGAAATATTACATTATTCATACAATAACACAAAAAGAAAGTGACATCATCAACTCTCTCATTTGCATATCACTGAGTTGTGCTGTTTAGTGAAAAATAAGCAAAACGAACATGTCATTACTTCCTTATTTTACAACAGATTTTGATGAAATTTTCAGTTTTATTCTTGTTTGATTTTTCTATTGAATCTGGGGATTTTTTCTGGGATGGACTAGCCCTTTAATTTCACTTGGTGCATTTCAGGATAATTAAGCAAAAGTCTGGGGTGCCAGATGAACTGCTATTTCTAATCACTTGAGTGAGGTTATTTCATGTTGATGGCAAGGCATGAGTGAAGGTTCCCTTCTTTTTAATCTGAGCTTCAAACAGGTGAGAAATACAGAATTTTGAGCGTGCAGCAATCTATAGGGGACGTAATGACTGATCGAAGAGATATGCAGAGGAAATAGGCGCAAATTCAACCCCCAAATACACTTACTTCCATCAATGCTCTTCAATTAGATGGCTAACCAACACTCGGTTGAGTTGAATTCTCTCGCTGTTGTTTAGAACCCGTCCTCGAGTTAATGCCTCCAGCAAGCCCCTTCCGTTTCTACCTTTCAAAATGATGCTTTCAACATCCTGAATAGAAATCAATTTCATAAATCTATTATGATTATCATCATTTTGATTGATATAGCTCAGCCAAACAGCCCTCTATGACCCATATAACATCAATGGGGCAAGATCTATAAACAAGTATGGTCAGTTCCCCCATATCTGCGCGGTCTCCCAAGTCTGCGCACCCACCTATCTGCACGATTCTAGTAAAAGAAGATACACAACAAGCATGAACTTTACACATGCAATACATAGACAGGTATTCATAAAAAATTCCTGAATCGTGTGCAAAGTGAATGAGTGCGCAGACATGGGGTTATACCATTTTTTTTCAATCTGAAAATGACTGCCCGAGGTTTTTTCAAGGAAATTCTATATTTTCTTTCATTTTTCAATGAGAAATTGGGTACACTTACTCTTTATAATATAAGGAACATTACTAACCAAAATATTTTGTGAAATAAGAAAAAATTTATGTTAAATCTTAACTCAAATTGTTAGGTGCGCAGACTTGGGGCCCACCATCATGTTTTACCGTAGGCTTAACCATTAAAACAATTTAAAAATAGTCAAAGCAATCAATCAATTGAATCATGTACATGGAATGATTTAGCTACAAACGGTATACATGTAGATCTAACACCCCACATTCATATTTATAGTCTTACAAATACTTACAAATTCATAGGGGCATCTGACCCTCTTTCTTGGTTTTGGTGTCGTTTTATCTTGCAAAACTGGATCCTCATCCTCACTCAGCTCCATAGGCCTCTGAAATTACAAAGTACAAAAATCACTTTAAAAGACATTTTACAGCTAAAGTGAGATCCATGCCATTTTCACCAAATTATGACAAGTAACAAAATATATTGCCACATATTTAAGTTTTCTACTTTATTCATGCCATCTTTAACTGTAACTCTAACGTTAGAGTAAAACAAATTTATCAAGAGATGTTGCAATGCGGGAGCGAACGGCCGCGGCAACTTCTGGGTTGCACATCGCATGCGGTGCAATTCAGCAGCACGCATTGACTTTAATTTGAATGTCGAATGAAAGGCGGGGGATGTCGAATGATGGGCGTAAAACATGGCGATTCATTTCAAGATTTTATTACCTATTGAGATAGAATTATAAAATGACCATTGCAATTAAAAATAGACAAATATATTTAACAAATATTGCTGCAAACATCATTTTCTGAAAAGAAATTTTAGAACAAAAAATATTGCATAAAAGCCTAACTTGATCTAGAAAAAACATCCAACTTAGGCGGCACATGTCGAATTTTGGCGAATCTTTAATGCTTGAAATTGAAGCCTTGATTGTTTCTACACTTGACTAGTATCACAGTTTCAATCTAAGTTAGATTGGAACTGAGTGACAGTGATAGAATTAGAAACAATTAAGGCTTCAACTTCAAGCATAGAGTCTATCCCCAAAACAAGAGAAAATATGCCAAGCATTACCCACATTATTTCACCTCACAGGGGTTACTAATAGGCTTGGTCACATTTGCTCTACGGCGGCCGTACGGCGAGTCAAAAACAGCCGTTTTATTCATTTTTATTCAAACCATGCACCTACCGGTATATTTAGTTGGTACAAAAATGTTAAAACGACTGTTTTCAACTCGCCGTACGGCCGGGCCGCCGTAGAACAAATGTGACCATGGTATAACTCAGGACAAAGTTATTCATAACCTTGTACACCGGATAAGTGGTTCGTTCAACCATGCGGTAGGTAGAATACCGCACCGCTGAATTCGCATCGCCGACCAGCTGCGGACTGAGAAGGCCAGGTACCGGTACGGCGCCTGTATACGCGGTAGCCAATCAATCGCACACGCACCACTCGCACTCAGTCATGCACTGTCGATCCAACTCACTGCTCTCTAACGTTAGATCTGTAGCTAAAGCAAGCTTACTTAATTCCACATTCGACCACACTCGGATCCATCACAATCTATATTACACTTTCTTAATAAAAATACTTCCAAAAATCACACTTACCCTCAAAATTTTTGACGGCTGACGTGACTCGAACCCCCAATCGCAAAGCAATTCCTTGGCACTCTCCATTTTGGATATCAAAAGTTTGCGTAAAACTTTTATGACAGCTGATTGGCTGTCTCAAGTCACGTGGTAAATTTATGTACACAACTGTTGTGAAACGGGGTGCTTGGCGGGAATTGACGTGAAATCGTAACCTCTTATTGAAGAAAACTCTTTACACAACCAATATTTAACGTAACTCGGGTAAGATTACGCAGGGTTGTGAAAAAAAAATACACAACCGTTCGTACACAGCACCGATTTTACACAGCGGTCTAACAGTGTAATAAGAATAAAAGACAGATATAAAGCAAGAACAAATATGCAACACATACACACGGACACCCTCACACACACAACATGAGTAGGCTGGTCACCTACGTGATAACTCATGATAGTTTTATAGAACACTTTTTATACTACACCCAGATTATCAAGAGATATATACATCGTACTTTAAACTGATAAAAACTGTACAGTTCCTAATAATCAGCAGGTAACCGGTTCAACTCTTTAATACAAGATCACTAATATGTTCCATAACAGAAATGTTATAGGATGTTAAAAGCGAAAAGAAGTAATATTTCATGGTATATTAATTATTTTTACGAATATTAAAAGAACTTTTAATACAAAATTTGGACCTGCTCTCAGGAAATTGTAAAAACTTTATATAGATATCAATATTATGGTGATCGGTGATAAATGATCATGATCATCACCATCATCAGAGATCACCATCATCATCATCACCACCATCATCATATCGTAATTATCATCACTACCAATCCATCATTATCATTACTATCATCCCCAGTGCATCGTCATCATAGTCGTCGACCATCAATTTTGCTTGAATTGAATACCATTACCATCATAATCATCTTCCATCCCATTTGTCACCATATCACAATCATCATCATCGTCATCATTATCATCATCAGAGCGTCATCGATATACCGAGTAAAATGTAAGGGTTCATAAAATCATACATTTTTAAACCAATAATTAAATGATTGCGTATTGAGTTAAGAGTCATATTTGACATCATGCTGCATGTTATTTGTTATTTGTTGGCGATGAAATTGATGGTGGCGGGCTAATGTACTCACCAAAAATACCAACAGGGGGTAGCCAGAACATGTAGGCGGAGCACAGACTCCTCTCATACAATTCATCAAACGGTCCTCCATAGAGGATGTAGCCACGCTCCGCATCAGCTTTCCTCTTCTCATTGGTTTTCTTGACGAGCCATGGCAACCTGAACCAGTCAATGATCCACCCGATTCCAAACACCCCGAAAGTGAAGAAGTAGAGGAACCCGATGCCGATTCGTCCCAAGTAAAAGTGGTGCAGTCCAAGAAAGCCAAGGGGGAGGCACAGGATGTAAGCTTCGAGGAGGGACTTTTCCTCGACTTTAATCGGGGGTCGCTTTGACATCAAACTCTGGTCAGACTCCGACGTTGGGTCGGGACTTGAATTTTGTTGTGGAGCCTGCGCCTGATGCTGGGGCATTGAAGGCGGGAAAGATGTTGCTGCCTGTGGTGGAGTTTGCTGTGGGTGTGGTTGCATCTTCTGTTCAGGTTGAGGGGGAAGTGCTACTGTAGGTTGATGTTGTTCGTGTTCTTGCTGTAGTTGCGACTGATGCATGTTTTGGTAACCATCCCACTGGTCCTCTCGAGGAGCCGACGCTTGGGGGTATTGAATGGGTTGGGCCCCGGGGTCGTTCGGCGGGTAAGGGTAAGACGTACTCGGTGAGGGCAGTCCTGATCCGCCGACCTTAGCCGTCCCTTTCGCTATGTCCACCAGCCGTGGTTTATCCGGATCCATGATTGAACTGCATTGAATTAAAATACCACTTATTGAAGCAATTATCCAGGATATGCCTATGCTGAATTTCCTTTATGCTTGAGATGGGTTGTGCAATTAACTTCCGAGAACACCACCTGTTTTCAGTCTCTGAATCTGATTCTGTTTCGAAGGTTCTCATGAAACTTCTTGCTCACGATTACGTCCAACAAACGTACACCTAGTATGACCACTGTTATCCAACATTAATCCACCAGTATTACGTCAAAGCGTTGGATAGTATTGCTATTCAATGATCAAATGATATGATAACACGACTGAACTGATATTGCTAACACACGGTTATCAGAAACAGACAAGTTATTAGTCACTGTTCAAGACAACAAGACTGCTGCATAAAAGATCAATGGCTAAGGTGGACTAGTCTACAACACATTCAGTGCGTAATGCCAGAGTCTGAAAACAGTTCTGAAATTTAAAAATAAAGCGCCTACTGATTGCAAAGTATAGTTGTAGATCAAGTTTTCTGTATTTCTTCTCTTTCTAATCCAACTCAAGGTAGGCCTAGATAGACTTGCGCTCAGAACAAGTATGTAAAGTTATTTTTGATGTGGAAAGTGTTTGTATTACAAGACTAGCAGGCCTACGTTATGTGCTATTTATAGCGCGGAAGAGAGTCACATGATGAGTTAGTGTTTGTTTGCAGACCTCGTGCTGTGAACACAATAGGTCGGAGACCGCCGGTGTTTCTTCTTGTGCATTCACGTGATAATGTACGGCTCGTCTTTGGACAAAGGTCGAAAGCCCTAAATTTTGAACCCTCTTCACATGGCTAGTTAAATCGATTTAAATTAGGTATAGGCCTAGACCTTACCCTGCACAGCGACTAACGTTGAGACCAAATTCCCGGGGAATTCCAGACGGGATTCCAAATGAGAGAAATGAGAGAAGAATAGATGTTGTGAGTCCTGCATGAGCGATGATCCCCGTGGCGGAGCAGGATCCGGGGGCGTTAATTGCGAGGGGGGGGGTCACAGTATGTAAGGTCACTTGTTTTTCAATGCCAATCAAAAGTTCTCATGCTCCTTCGTGATTTTTTTATCATCACCCCCTCCCCCCAAAATGCTTGTATCGATATGGAATTGCATCCCATTTTTTTAATGGGGGGGGGCACTGATTTTGTTCGAGCGAGGGTAACCAGGAGACATTCCATATTTGCGCCATGAGGGGGGGGGGCAGTAAAAATATAATCGGCGCAGATTCATTTCAATTGTTTCAAGTTTCAAAATTTAATGGTCATATAGGCTAATGCCACACCGGATCGGATCATTCTCAACTTTACAAACACTTTTATCAGGACACTTACAGTGAAACACACAGTAAATATGAATACGAAATAAGGAGAGAGAATATCGTGGACACCTTATAGATTTAGGTCACATGACTTGACATATAATGGTTAAAAATTTTCCATGTTGAACCCTAAAACATATTCGATACATATAAAATCAATAATATTGGCCTCTTATTATAACATAGGTAAAATTATATGTATTTTAAGGTTCTGTGCGCTATTTTCAAAATATGTAAAGTATACTAGGCCAGGCGCGTAGCCAGGGGGGCGGTCGCCCCCCCCCCCCTCCAAAAAAAAAACCGTCCCCAAAAAGAAAAAAAGAGAAGGGAAAAAAGAGAGGAGAAAAGGAAAAGGGAAGGGAGGAAAGGGAAGAAAGGTAGTTTGTGTTTTTTTTCTTTGTAGTCTTTATTTTTTCTCAAAAGAGAAACTCCTTCACTCTTCTTGCTCTAAATTCATATATGAATTTTGCTTCCGCGCTGCGCGCGGTTAAATGACAATATTGAAGTTCTCCATTGTTCCCCACCTTTAGCTCTAACCCTGTTTTTCCACCTCAGCTATGTGCTTCTTGCCAGTTAAAGTTAAAATTGTATACATTAGGGCATGAATTTGAGTAAGTTTAGGCCGAAGTAAATATATGAAGTTATCTTTTTTTTCAATTGATCGCGCAACTTCTGGTCTGGTCGGCTCCGAGCGGGTAAAATCTTTATATCAGTTTCTGCCGTCACCTCCAAGTCAACTTCTCCCGCTTTTCAGCTCATTACTAAACAACCATAATTTGGGGGCAAACAGGTTCCTAATCTAAAAAGAGGAAGGTATGGAATTCGTGTCGTATTAAATAAAAAACAGTACAATATTTTTTATCAAATTGTATTAAACTTCATGTCATTTCCCTGCATACATTCATCTCGTGTCCTGTTTTGCGCCCTCAGTTTGAAATTTTGAATGACACTTAAGTTTCTTTATATTCAAAATGAAGCGCTTCAGGATAAATAAAAAAAATTAGGCATCCTTTTTTATATAGATAGATAATTTCAATAAATCACAGAAGTTTCAACTTTTTGCGCACTATTTTCCTTGTAATGAAGTTCAATAATCTTAGAATATCAATTGAATTAGAGCCGATTGGGTATTAGAAATATCTGTATTTGATGAAACGTCCGCCCTTTGAAATTTCAGAGTTTCATTAATTGCTCTGCGCGGGGAGGAATCTTCTCCTCTATTTTGCGAGTTAAAAATATGCACTGATGCTAAATTGTTTGTAATTAAATCTGATCTTTCCAAAGAAAGTTTCAATATATCTTTGAGAATACCCTTTTCTCGGGACCCATATTAGGCAAGAAATATTGATAAAACACTTTAGCTTCCGCGCTTCGCGCGGAGTTATTATCATTTTAATTTCCTCCATTGTATACCTCTTTTGTGCGTTCACCTAATACCACTATACCTAATGATTTGAATAAACATTTTGAAAAATCGACAATGATAGATAGGTCTGAGATGCCGAGCTTGATCTATTAATAGGCCTACCTTATCTGGCTTATATTGTTCATTTGATGAAAATAAAGCATGTAAGGGTCTATATATCGAATTCGTCTGGTTCTGGCGGATCCAATTAAGATTTCGAAATCGAGGTACTACCTACCGTAGGCCTATACAGTATAGGCGGAAAGCAAATCCGAAAATAAAGGAGGGGCAGTTGAATATTTTTTTTTCTTATCATTAAAAATAATTATGCAGCTTTAATGGATGAATGACTTTCCTTAAAGTAGGGGCTCGGCGTCTCTTGCGCCCCCTCCCCATGCTGGATACATCATCACTGATTCAGGGTTTCGAAATGGAGGCAACACAAAGAGCAAATCTGAAAATAGAGCAGGTGACTATATATTTTCCTAAGACTTTACTCCATTGATATTAAGCTTTAGATGATTCTAAAAATTATAGAGGGGTGCGCGTCTCAGCCCCCCCCCCCTCCCCCATCGGGACCGTCATTGATTGGAGAAAAATATAAAATAAAACCTATTGAGGCCATTCTGGCGCCCGTTTCATAAAACTTGTTGTAATAAAAAAATGCACTAACAGTAAAAGCTACGATAATTTCCTTCAATCTGATTGGCTGATAGCAAATTTGTTATTACGACAAGTCTTAATAAAACGGGACCCTGATATTCCTGCTTCAGTACCATTTTATCTGTCTACACCACTGTTGTACAGATGGGGGGGGGGCTATGTAGGGTCCATGGACGCCAAAATTTTCCTCTCCGACTATATAAAAGCGAAAAAGAAGAAAAGGAAAGGAAAAGTAAAATACAAATTCATTATTTTCTGAATAATGTTGAAATCAATTAAAATTAAAGATGCTGGAGCCCGTATTGATGTATTCCTTGTTTTCTACCATCTTGGCATAATTAATAGCTCTTCATCATTTTCAAATCATCCGCATTTCTATTGTGATTTTATTTTCATCTTTTGGTTATTTTCATTAGTGTAAAGACAGCAAGCAGATCTAAAAAAATCTAGAATGATGCATATTGCTCGGCAGATTGTTTCATGACCTTTGTTAACCGTTTATATTCTCTCTGATATATTATATTGGTAAATTGTTTGAAAAAATTGGTTTATATCTACTTACTCAGGTAGTTCAATTCTTAATTTTGCCTAAAGGCCTAGCAGTATCAGTATGGTCTAATCACCACATGGTCTAATGGTCACCTGGACTAACTGTTATTTCGTTACCAGCTTGTCTAATATCCACTTATACGTCTATATATTTATTTCATTACTTGGCACTTTGTCAAATAAAATTCTGGTTCATAAATGTTTCATATCTAATCGTACAATGACAGTCTAATTGATGATAGACACGAGTGTAATCTTAGAAGAAATGTGTGTATAGCCCGACTGGATATGGACGAAATGGTAAATGGAAGCGACACTAAGACCAAATTGTAAGGACCAGGGACAAACAGTAGACGAACTAGAATTAGACTACATTGGGATGAGACTAAATAAACATAGACAAAGATAAATGGCAAGGCATGTTTACTATAAAAAGAGTGATATTCATATTGGTCTATGTTATGAAAGGAGGAAACAAAATATCACAACACAAAATATATCATATATAGTGATCTTATTTCAGGAAGTCTTATCATTTCCTTCTTGTGTGTCGTTAAATGCTTTCAAATTTATTTTCAGATGTGAAAGACCGTGAATATATGAGTGCTAGCTAGGCACCACCACATACTGACATGGTAGTTAATCAAACATTTATGACGCTTTACATGACGTCATAACCAAACAATTGCGTTGGTATTATTTCCTTTGATATGAACTTTAACCCCCGCCCGTAGAATTTATGGAAATCACGCCACATTCTCCTTTGATCTTCGTCCCCACATTTTATTCTCCACGAAGCTCCTATATGTCATCTGCTCCTTTCTCTTCTTCTTTCTCATCTCCTTTCTCCATCTTTATTCGTTAATAATCATTCCCTCTCTCTCTCTTGTAATTTTTTTGTCACCATTTCATTTCTCTCGCACCAACCCTGTCCTCATTCATGGGCTTAAATCGCAGACCCCCCCCCCCCACCCTCTTTTTCTTTCTCTCTCTCTTTCCACATATTTATTTCTCTTTATCCCTAACTCTCTCCCCTCTTTCACTGTCCGCCTCTCCATACTTTTCACCCCCCCCCCCTCTCTCTTGGTATCTGCACGCTGTCAGCCTCTAGTCTGCAGGCACAGACCCTGATTGAAAATTTGAACAGCAAGTGTCTCCATGCAAAGACTAGCACATACAAAACTTGCGGTTTCAACACAGGAGCGAGAGCGCTTTCAGTGCACAAGGCATGAGTAGGCTGCACATTCAGACCCTTAACTCGAGTGAATGGTTTACACAGCCGGCCCTCTTTCTCTTCCACACTCCTTCCTCTCTACTCAACAATATCTTCCAAGATGTTTACGTTTCCACAATTTCATCAGAATTAAACAAAATAAAAGAGCATAATGCAGAACAAATCACATGATAAATCCTGTTCATACTTAACCTACTTTTTAATGTCGTTAGCAATAACAATACAAATATTCTACCTGCGATTTGGAGATGCAGCATTAGCAACAAACATAGATCAAGTCACATGCATCTCTGCTCACATTGATCAAATAATAAATATTCAATGGCCATATAAAAACTTGTTACCTTTGTGACATGAGATCTTTAAAGTCCTCTTTTTATAAGCAGATTATTTTATATCTTCTATTTTGCAACAATGACAGAGCTGCCAACCTGAACAAGAACATTTCAGTATTTTCAAGGCTGAAAATCAGCATTTTGGTGAGGAAATTATTATTTTTAAAGAAATACCATAGGACAACACAAACTTAAAAATCAGTATTCTTCTCTATTTTCAGTACTAAATATGGAAAATCAGTACTACTTGGCAGCTCTGCAATATTTTCCAATCATCGTGATTGTTGTCATTTTTTTCCAAATAAACTTAAAGGTACATGTAGAATTTAGTAGAAAATTGATCAATATGTCCTTTGCATCGCCAATTTAAGGATTATTTATCAGACAGAAAATACCAGTGCAAAATAAAATTGAGCAGTTTGTATTACATCTTATTTTCTTTGACCCTTTCTTCTCTAATATTTCATTATTCAGAAAAGAAGATTTCCATGTTCTTTGAAAAATTAAAAATGTACATTCATGTAGATATTGCACTCTTGATCAGACAAGTCTATTCATCATTTCTTTTTAAGTAACTACCTGTATAAGATATGCATAAATAAGCAACATACACATTTACAGACGTATACATACATGTATGATTGGTCCAATATATATGCATGAACAATGGGGCTTCTTGGTCGCTGCCCCCCCCCCCCCCCATGAAAAGGTAGGGAGGAAGAAGAGAAAAGAAGATTACCCCAAAACAGGCTTAGGTCATGTAGCTTGAAATTTCCTGCTATTCAACTAACAAAATGCCAAATTATGTTAACCTTCGATCTCCCCCCCCCCCCCATGAAATACGCTGGTGCTACCACTGTTTATGAACAAGCTAGTCGATTGAAGTGTCTGACTTCACATCAACAACATCAATGCGATATAAAAATCTTAACAAATGTGATTGATGTATAAAATCTGGAGTATAGCATGCAAATGTTTGTAGCCCCCCCCCCATAACAAATCTAAGCAATATAAAATTGGTATAAAAATTGTGACAAATTTTATATTATTGGTCTCTTTTTCATAGAATATTGATCAACATTGCCCCCCCCCCATCCCCAAAAAAGGATTACAAATTACGTTAGTAGCTTTTATTCAGAACAGTTGTCATAATTTTGTTATCATTACAAGCATCATGAAATTTACTACAGATATTTATTACAGGCATGGTCACACCGCCCGAGCGTTGTTGGAGCGGTAGGGAAAGAGTCGAATTTCGCTCACAAAATTGGGGAAAAAAAACAATCGAAATCGAAAATGGTGAACGGTAGCGAGCGGTGATGATTTTTTTCTCTCCGCTCTACGACCGCTCCAACAATGCTTGGGCGGTGTGACCATGCCTTACCATGCTGCAGTGCATCAATTTTCAACAGGTAAATGTTGATGTTTGGACGTTTGATTGATTTATTATTATGTCATATGATTCCATGCAATGAGTGGAACTGGAAATCAAGCACCAGTCTATCCATGCTGGCTGCTATCTAACTGGTAAATGTTCATGTCTTGGTACACCAGTGCTATGGCCTCCCTCTGAGCATAATGAATGAAATCTAACAGTCTATCCAAGCTGGCTGGTATTTGACTGGTAACTGTTCATATCTTGGTACACCAATGCTATGGCCTCCCTCTGAGTATAATTAATAAAATCTATCACCAAGTTATCCATACTGGTTGATGTTTGACTGGTAAATGTTCATGTCTTGGTACACCAATGCTATGGCCTCCCTCTGAGTATAATTAATAAAATCTATTACCAGTCAATCCATGCTGGTTGATGTTTGACTGGTAAATGTTCATGTCTTGTTACACTTGTGCTATGGCCTCCATCTGGGCTTAATGAATGAAATCTACCACCAGTCTATCCAAGATGGCTTGTGTTTGACTGGTAATTGTTCACATCTTGGTACACCTGTGTTATGGACTCCCTGTATGCATGTTGAATGAAAATCTATCACCAGTCTATGCACATACAGGCTGGTGTATGACTGGTAAATGTTCATATCTTGGTACATGGATGCTATGGCCTCCCTCTGGGTATAATGAATGATAACCTATCACCAGTCTCTCCCCACTCAGCTCTCTTGACTTGATAAACAGTAATCCAGGCTATCAATGCTGTGGTCCACACCAAACATCCGACCAAGGACCAGGTCACATCTGAAAAAAAAACATTGAAATACAAATACTTTAGATACAGGGTTTGCATTAAAAAATAATGATGATGATGGTGGTGATGATGATGATGGTGGTGATGAAGAAGGATGATGGTGATGATGATGATGGATAATGATGATGATGATAATAATATTCCCTTATAAAAATCGCCAATGGTATTTGAATGGTGCCGAATGGTAGTTGAATGGTGATCTGAATGGTAAATGGTACGCGAATGGTATTTAAGTGGTGTTTCAATGGTAAGTTCTTAATGGTAATTGGTAGTTTATTTAATGGTAAATGGTATACCATATACCCAATGGTGTTTCAGTGGTATGTGACTAATGATATGATTGGTATGATGAATGGTATACCATTTACCCAATGGTGTCTCAGTGGTATTCAATGGTGTCTCAGTGGTATGTGCTTGTAATGGTATGATTGGTATGATGAATAGTATACCATACATCCAATGGTGTCTCAGTGGTATACAATGGTGTCTCAGTGGTATTCAATGGTGTCTCAGTAGTATGTGCCTGTAATGGTATGATTGGTATGATCAATGGTATACCATACACGAATGGTGTATCAGTGGTATACAATGGTGTCTCAGTGGTATTCAATAGTGTCTCAGTAGTATATGCCTCTAATGGTATGACTGGTATAATGAATGGTATACCATACATCCAATGGTGTCTCAGTGGTATACAATGGTGTCTCAGTGGTATTCAATGGTGTCTCAGTAGTATGTGCCTGTAATGGTATGATTGGTATGATCAATGGTATACCATACACGAATGGTGTATCAGTGGTATACAATGGTGTCTCAGTGGTATTCCATAGTGTCTCAGTAGTATATGCCTCTAATGGTATGACTGGTATAATGAATGGTATACCATGCACCAATGGTGTCTCAGTGGTATACAATGGTGTCTCAGTGGTATTCAATGGTGTCTCAGTAGTATGTGTCTCTATATAATGGTATGACTGGTATGATGAATTGTATACCATATACCCAATGGTGTCTCAGTGGTGTCAAATGGTGTCCGAGTAGTAAGTGCCTCTAATGGTATGACTGCATGGTATACCATTATATACCCAATGGTGTCTCAGTGGTATACAATGGTGTCTCAGTGGTATTCAATGGTGTCTCAGTAGTATGTGCCTCTATAATGGTATGATTGGTATCAATATGGTGTCTTAGTAGTAAGTGCCTAGTGGTATATATAATCATGTTGGATAATTGTAAAGCCATAGTGGCTTAGTGGTGTTTGCCTAATGAATGCCATTTGTGTTAATGGTGAATGGTATGCCCAATTGCATTACCCATTAACATAATTCCGAAGGTTTAAAGAAAATGTATCAAAGATTAAAGGTATTTAGAGTTAATTAAATATTTGAGCTGTGACTTTTATGCGAGCAGCTTCCCCAAATCAAGTGTAATCGCTCATGATTGTAAACATGATCTCTTGCATTCTTTTAAATTGTCTTTGTCCTTATTTAAAGTAAAAGGTCTATATGTGTTTAAATATTATTGATCCAGTGGTTATGATACAATATCATAAATTTGTTATATTTTACAATTGTACATATTACCTTCTAAATTTAAATCTGATGCAATGGGTGCAAAAACAAAATCAATCGGTCAATGAAATCTTTTTTGATAAAAAGGGTTTAATTTTTAATTAATAAGTTTTATTCAATTTTTATAATAATTTTGCTTGTTTATGGCCGCTTTTTATAAAGAGAACTATATATTGAGTGTTCCAAGAAGATATTGGCAATCAATCCCAAAATTCGATCAGATGCAAATTTACAGGTGATGATACATTAAGTTTATCTATAGAACATATCAATTTGGATTTTTTTATGGATCAGTTGCAAGTTTGCAATGAAAAGTATGACTCTCATGATTTTGGAGTCTGAAATTGATTTGCGTTCGATTGCTTCGATTGCAAGTTTCTTGCAATGCCCCATATTTTGCTCAAAATGAATTCACTGTTGGTTGTCTTGGTCCCCTAACCTCTATTAAATTCCCATTCGCAAACCCTGATTTGGTCTGTCTGCAACGTCAAAACCCCCTCTGAACCCATTTGTACGCTATTATAGCTGCTTCCAATCATGAATTATTTCTCTCTTTTTTTACAAATGATATTTTAAAAATTCTAATTCTATTTTTTAGGCCCTAAATATTCTTTCCCACTTGTGGACGGCGTTCATAAAGAGGAGAGCTATTCTATAGGCCGGTCATTATACTTGATTGAAATGATTTATCCACATGGTCTTGCTCCCTCACCCCTATCAAAATTCCCTGCCGCCATACAGGGTATAGAACAATGTAACAGAAAAGAAATCTACTGAATGAAATCTCAATTTCAATCATTACAAAAGCAAATTAAAAGGGAAGAGGAGTGATTAAATAATATATATAAAGGGGAAAAAACAAGAAAAGAAAAAAGGCAAAGAAGAAAAGAAAAATTAACAGAAAAGAAAAAAAGACAGCGAAAATAAAAAAGAAAATATAAGAGAGAGAACAGGAAAAAAAAGTGAAGGGATCGAAAACTTTTTCATCATAGATTCCAAGATCCAAGGAAAACAGTGGCACTCACGCCATCATGGTTTCCAACCCAGAACCAATCGAGAGGAAAAAGAAGACACCCCTAATGTGGTTTTAATTCACCCCTTCACCCCCTCCCCCCCCCCCATATGCGTTGGCAAGCAGGGCCACTTGGCTGCTTGCTAGCTAGCTCTATCGCACGCACGCACGCGCGCGCGCACGTCTAACCGCCAATTGCAAGATTTGAAAAAGAAAACTCCATCTACCGGACCGCCGTTTTGCTGTTGATAAGTCCGTCGATAATTCATCAAAAACTAAAGGAACACGGGTCAGATTCGGACAGCGACTTCAAAGTCATTTGTAGAAGGCTAAAAGTAAGTTCTATACAATTTTCTTTGATTTATTTCTCAAATTGTCTCAAATGTTAGATGTCGGTGTACTGCCACGACCACTGCACTGCCACCGCCATTGCCCCGTTGGCGCTGGCCGCTGCTCTACTGGCCGGGACGTGGCTATGACGATAGGGAGTGCTTATGCTTTGTGTTGGCTGAGTTTAGCTCGGCGAGCATTGAATAGATTAGTAATTCGCTCATATTGCCTGATGTTTATTGTCAATGTTTTACAAAAACCATCTCTGAATACGTTGAATTCATGAATGAATGATTTGTTAATCTAATGTCAAGACTGTCAAAGCGTTAATTGTGAAACACTGCACAACGTTAATTCACTGAAATTGAAAACTTGCCGACAAATAATGTTTTGGAATTAGGCCTATAATTTGTTGTTGTTGATAGATGTTGGTAAATGAGATAAAATGGAGGTGAAACATGGAAGGGGTCCTAAAGTTTAAAAAATGATAAAGGCTACGCAGCCCCTATAAAGTTACACTGTACCACTCATGGCACATATGGTGAAATGAGCACTTTGTGTGTGGAACTGTGACTGGACAGAGTGACAAACGATTCCTATTCAATTTTTCTACAGAGGCTGCAATAATTATGCAGTGGCGCTAATGCAGTTTTGCACCGGCCGATTACCAGCATACCTCATCACCAAAATTTGTTCCCAAATGTCATGACAGGTCTCTCAGTCACATTTCGATGTTAATACCACCGCTTTTCAAAATATCTGGAACGGCTGTATTTAGTCTTCGATCTCGACGCGTTGATCTAATCCGTAGACATCACTTCGCGGATTGCTTGGATTCGCTGTAATGTTTATTGGGACTGAAGTTAGCGAACAAATGATGCTTACATGTGGCGAACAAACAGCCAACATGCCGCATGCGAATCTTTTGGTCGCATAACTTCGGTCCATATCAACATGACGGCAAATCCAAGCGATCCGCAATATTTTGAAAAGTGGTGGGCATATTGTGTATTGACCTCAAAATGTGTGTAGACAATTTCTGGTGGGGAGTTTTGCTCGCAGTTGGCTGGTGTGAAACTTGTGAAGCATTAATGCGGGAGGGTATTATTAGATCTTTTCATGGGGCTAGGCATATCAATTTTTAAAGTAAATTTTATCCTTTTTTTAAGTTTGTCCTGTGATCACATTTTATCTGTTTTTATTTATTTACTGATCAAAACTTGCCTAAAACAATGTCTGGAATTCATCCACTGGCATATGATTGTCCATGAACGGATCCATGATTTCTCAAAGGGGGTAGTGGGGCAGATTTTCCCCAAGGAAACTTTAAATAACAAGCAAACCAAAAAAGAGATCCTCTTGTATGAGACAATATTTTCAATATAAATATTTGCTGTAACTATCGAGGGGGGGGTGAACACTTGTGTAAGAAAGCCACATTTTTATCTTGCTCTCAAGGTGGGGGCACAGGGGTCCATTGCAGAAAGAGTTGCGTTTAAACGCAGGTAAAAAATCAATCGCAAGTCCCAAATGCGCGCTGTTGATTGGTTGAAAATCAAGTTGCGCATGATATTTAGAGTTGCGATTTATTGCAACTCTAAATATACAACGGACCCCAGGTCAAATGTGCCCACTTGGATCCGCTTCTGCGATTGTCAATACCAGGGAAATGGAATTTATGTCATCGATTACCCTCCTTTTGAAAATTGCTGCTCTGGAAATTTGATTTCAGATGACATAGCTATTACTAGTATAAAGCATGCATAGTTATAATACAGCCTTGTCTGAACTAAGCTGAACAATATCACATTTCCTTATTGTTTTCCTGAATTCTGGGCTGGTAATCAGAGATCCATGAAAAATATCTCTAAAATTAAAGTTCTAAGATCATTCTTTTTCTTTTACTATATTAGTATTCTATTTTTGCTTGTATCTGCATTCTGCACATACATGCAGATTTTACAACACTCAAATTGATTTTATTTCATTTTCAAAGTTTGGACGACGGATACACTGGATGATAAGGTTAATGGTCCAGCCTTATCTGGGAGTGACACGACGGGTGTTGAACACAGAAAACGTGCCGTGTACAAGAAAAGAATGGAGTTTATGAAAGGTATGTGTGTAAGAATTTTCTTCAGTAGGAAAAATTGCAAAGCTTCATGAGATAAAACAGATTGTATTCCTGCAGTGGCATAGCTGAAAAAAAAATCAGTATGTTGGCTGAGGGGGAGGGGTGGACACTTTGTCCTCAGGTATTCATTTGTTGTGGTATTTGTCATCATTGGGGCCTCCCATGAGATAATAGGTTATTTTCTTCCCATCTATGGTTAAACATAAATTTATTTATCATATTTTACAAAATGTTTTGTTGATATTTGTTAATTGGTACCATTCAATTGAATGGTAGTGTATACTGCAAATTTCTCGATATTTAAAAAAATATATGAACTTCTAAAGAAAGCTTACACACACGACAAGCATTGATGTTTTGAACCCTTAGCTAATATACTGTCCTTTGCATTGTTTTCATCCAATATTTCTTATTACAGCTTCAAGGAATTGATCCTGCCGGGTACCCATTCACTTCACCTGGGTCTAGTGCAGCACAGTGCGGATAAATTTTGGGCTGAAGGAAAACACACCATGGCTAGGACTCAAATTCATGACCCTCTGTTTGTAAGGTGAGAGTCAGAACCACTAGACCACGACGTACCCAAGCTGATGTTATATCCCCACTTGTTCTTTTGTATTTTATTACAAGAAGTCGTGCTTATTTACACTTTGTCCTCCGAGAACTACAAAAAATGGAGTGAAAATTTATTTCAAAGACATGTCCACCCTAACAAAAAGTTGATTTGATTAAAAAGAGAAAAATCAAACATAAAAATCGGATGAAAAATAAGAAAGGTATGACATTTTTAAGTTTCACTCAATTTCACTTAATAGTTATATGCATATCCTGGTCGGTATGCAAATGAGGGAACTGATGACATCACTCATTCACTTTTCTTTTGTTTTTTTAAATATGAAATATAATTTTCTCCCCATTGACCTATGAAATAAAGTTTTATTTCTCACTGAACATGTGGAGTTACCATTGCTTAACATTATTTGGTTCAGTCCAGTTGGTCCTTATTGTCAAATCTGTAAAATTTGAAATATTGTAGAATTCAAACAATGAAAAACAAAACAAAAAGTGAGGGACATCATCGATTCTCTCATATGCATGTGGGTAAATTGTGCATATAACTATTTTGTGAAATATAAGCGAAATTTCAAAATGTCATAACTTTCTTATTTTGCATCCGATTTTGATGAAATATTTTGCATGATGCTTGCCTGATTTTTCTCTGTTGATTCAAAACAACCTTTTCTGTGGTGGACTTGACCTTTAATGTGAAGATATGCATTGCTGGAAATAATGATATGATACTTGGGACATATCATACACACATGTATGAAAATATTAAATAATTATGATTTCATTTTATACAATAAGCCTAGCAAATATTCCTGACGATCATGTGTACATTAGGTTAATTTTTACCAAAATATTGTTAAAATTTCGAATTCAATAACTTTGTTATTATTAGATGTTAATGAAATTTTCAGCATGATGCTTTTCTGATTCATTCTCTCCCTACCAAAATCTCCCATTTTCTCATGCTTTCTTTCTATGGTCCCCTTCATTCTCCTTATAACTATTTTATGTGTAAAATGTAACCGGTCGTCCAACCCATTTGATTGAAGGGCTAGAGGTACTCGAGACTGAAAGTTATGTGATACAATTCAAAGTGTACATCAGACAAACAAAAAGCACTGAAAATTTCATCAAAATTTGTTGAGGATTAACGAAGTTATGACGAATTAAAGTTGTTATTTTTTGGTAAAACTGTTCTCTTCAAGTCCTCATGAATATACAAAATCACAATTTATATATTTTTTGTATTATATGAATTCAAATTTTGTCCAAGCTAGGTTGTAAAAACTTACAATTGACTACTGATTCTGTGTAAGACAATAATCATATTATTTCTCACACATAGTTGAGTTATTCATCTGATTCAGCACAGCAAAATTAGACAGAAAAGAAATAAGTGGGTATCTTGTATATATTATTTTCTATATATTTTGCAAAAAGAGGTCTCTATTTTTTTTGTTTTTTAGTGTTCCAAATTGAATAATTTTCTTTCCCTATTTTCATTATATTTTCTTTCTATGTGTGATATATTATTTATTTCTTAATTTATCTTTATTGTATTTATGATAAACTTTTGGCGTGTTTCTACAGTAAATCATTAAAAACAGTTTATCTTTTCCGGACTCGAATAACCTTATCGCTCTTAAACCAAGCTGTTTCTACAGACCAAATAATCTGATTAACTTGCATATCGCTTCGCAAATACGGCAGAAATCGGAAAATTCAAACTACACATGTATAACATCACATTGCATTTTGGTATGTCAAAAATTGCATCTCGTTAGGAAAATTTTCAAAATTCATGGTACATCTCACTCATTGTAGCAGGTATACATGTTTCGCGATCAGCTGGCGAGATTAAACAGGCCAGAATATATGTATACTGTGAGATCGCACTTCTGGGTTCAAGCACTTAAGCCAGACATGAATGCTATTTTGCCCCATGTTTACAGAAAAGTTAAACGGATTAACATGGCAATAACCACCTCTCAAAGATGGTTATGTGAAACCATATTTTGCGCGATGCAATTAATCAATTAACCGCATCGCGTCTATTTCTACAGGAAACTTATCCAGGATTCTGGATACTTAGGCGGGTAATACTTTTTAACAATTCTTTGTAGAAACACGCCATTGATATATCTTTTTAGGTGAAAAGAAAAAAAAGAACAATTTGGGGGACGGGGTACTATTTCCCCCCCTTTTGGGGATATTTCATTTCTTCTAGGTGTGGTACCCTTTATTCATTTGGCCATGTGAAGGCTATCGCACATTTTGAGTTTAATCTTCGAAATTTGGTGTTCATTAGTTTGTTGTCCAAATTCTGTCTTGCATGTAAATTCGTTTATAGGAAGATTAACATAATACCTATGTGGAGTGCAATCATTGATCTCTTGTAGTGTCGCGCAGTCACATGTATTCATAATATGGTGCTTTTATACCATTCCTGTCAATACTCTTTTGTACTTGAACTTATTAGTAAAAAAATGTTTATTAATATTGTTGAAAGCAATTCACACAACAGATTTAACATCAAGTATCAGATTTGTATGCAGAACAGTGGTTTTGCCAAGTACTCAATCCATGTAAAAAGCAATAAGAGAGAACAGGTTTATTCTTGGAAATGTTAGTCTTCATTTGTTGTGTTTTTCAATCAAACTCGATCTGTCTTGATACATGTTTATTTTTTCATAACAAGATTGACAGAGATATCAACGAGTAGCTAAGTCATATATATTAATAACTTATGTGCTTTAATTATAAAGTCTATACTTGTGAATACTCTGTGCCATTTATGCTGTACTTAAACTTCTTATAGTAAAAACATTTTAATGACGTTCTTGAAATAACTGCTTTCATTTTTTTTCTTGTGTATACTTATTCCATTATTAAGCCTACCATTAACCCCAGATATATGCTGTACACCATTGGTCTACCATTCACTGTACTTTATTGGCTGACTATACATTGCAAATCTTTGTTCTACTGTCTACCATTGGTCTACCATTGAATGTACACTTGTGGTCTATAGTGTATAGTGGTATATGGTGTTATTTGAATGATTGACTAATAGTATAGAGTGTATGGTATGACAGTATTGTATGGTAAATGGTAGGTCAATGGTGTACAGTGTATGGTAAGCCAATGTTGTATGGTGTATGGTAAGCCTACGGTGTACAGTGAATAGTAGTATGGTGTATGGTAGGCCAATGGTGTACTGTAAATGGTAGGTCAATGGTGTACGGTATATGGTAGAATGGTGTAAAGTGAATGGTCAATCAATGGTGAACGGTGTATGGTGTACGGCGAATGGTAGTTGAATGGTGAGCGATGAATGGTACACGAATGGTGTACGTTGAATGGTACGCAAATGGTGTACGGTGAATGGTACGCGAATGGTGTACAGTGTATGGTACGCGGATGGTGAATGGTACATGAATGGTGTATGGTCAATGGTAGGCGAATGGTGTATGGTGAAAGGCAATTGGTAGGCCAATGGTGTCCAGTGAATGGTGGCTGAATGGTAAATGGTAGGCCAGTGAATGGTGGCTGAATGGTGAATGGTGGTCAATGGTAAACCTGTCTATAGTGGCCATATGGTAGATCAATGGTGAATGGTGTTTGATCAATGGTATATGAATGGTAAATGGTGCTCATGAATATGGTAATAGTAACGTCCGAATTATTTAAATTAGTTTGAATGGTATACCATTGAGGCTTGAATGGTATACCATTGGTGTATGGTGGGTGCTGTGCGAATGGTATTCCAATGGTATATCAATGGTGTATGATAAATGGTAGTCAATGGTATACCATTCAATTTTTTTTATAAGGGTTCCACTATTAACATCTCTGCTCACATCAATAAAACCATAGGTTATGCCCTTTGGAACAAGTCTCATGCATAGCCAATGGCATTTGGCCCATTTCAAGCAACTTATACCAGAACAAAAAATACCTATTATTATGATCTGTGTACATGTACATGTAGTATGTACTGTGCTTTCCCAGAATGATCCAAAAACAATTAAATGTACAATAAGAAAAAGAATATGTTAAAGGTGAAGTTCACCCTGACAAAAAGTTTATTGCAAATATAGCAGAAAAAATATATAGGTGAAGGTCTGAGGAAAATCCATCAAAGAATAAAAAAAGTGATAGAATTTGAATTATTTGATGAATTTCATTATTCACAAGACATTTTATTGTATATTTTAATGATATATATATGCCTATTATCATGACCATGTTGGTATCTTAATGTAATTGTGAATAATTCAGCCACTGGCTACGAGATACAACTTGAAATAAACTATAATCATAATAATAATACAACAATTTTATTTTGAAATATAATGTATTTTTCATCTTATTAGAAAATCGACTGATTGCACTTCCAAAAGACAAAAACTAGTCAACTAGTCACCATGTTTCGGTTCAGTGGGCTTTCTTTGGCTCTCAAAAATTGTAACATGACTTACATGTGCGTATTTTCTTCTGTTGTTCAAAGGCCGAGCGGAAGAATGCTTCCCTGAAAAACCAAACTGTGTTCACCAACCAGAGAAATGGGAGGGCAAATATTCCACCTGCATACACACAAAAAATAAAAAATTTACATTTCAGAAAGGAAAGTTAAAAATTAACAATGGACAAAATTTAATGGCAAATTTGATTTTTACAAATTGTGGATTTCTAGCAGGATTTAAAATTGATTAATATTCAGATTTATGGGATTGTTGTTGCTAAAATAAGAGTACCTGTTCCATCACTCATTTCTGAAGGAATGAATATAATCAAGCATGCATAAAAAAAGGGGGCTCTAAAATTTGAAGTACCGGTATTCCATTTTGGGGGAAGTGGCGAGGTTTGTTTACTTATTTTTATTCCTTTTTTTTACTAAAATCAAACAAGTCTTTATAAATCTCATTCAATGTTACTTGTTCAGATCAACCAATTTTCAGTCTGAAGTATCCCTTTAACTGACAACTGATAAGAAAATTATGAAAAGGGCTAGGAAATTAGAATAATTAAATGTGATCTTACCAATGAAGTATTTTCTGCAGAGGGAGAGTTTTTCTTCATCTGATACCTTAGATAGATTCATGATGAAACTGATCAAAGTCGCTTAGGAGCTTGCAAAGTTTGAAAATATTTCTGGAAGAGACAAAAAATTTCAAAAATTGTATTGTAGAATTCATACATGTAATAAAAGTCAAGAGTGATTTAATGGTTCTCATTAAATGGGGGAAAAGAAGAATAAGCATCCAGTGACAGACATTTAAGCTGTCTATGCAAGCTACCTATTTGTTTGTACATTGCAGATATTTCTTCTTTTCTTCCACCATGTCAGAGAGAATGATTTTCAAAAATATGATTTCAATTAATTGATTAGACCTCACAACCAACTTCTTACACAGCTGACTCTTCATTTGAAAAAATCAACATTTTTAATTAGAAAGAGTTTTCCTTTTAAATTTCAATGTTTATGACACCGTAATTGATTGCAAATGCGATGGCCTGCTAAAATCAGCTAATTACAGCTGCCACAGTAAATAGTGGTGAGTCGTACCCCATCTTTTCTAAATCCTTTGTGTTTAAATTATTAAGAAAGTATTTATTAACGAAAGAATTAAAAGTTTTGAAAGTAAACAGATTAAAGTGACAGTTTTTTTTTGTTGTTGTTGCATGAATACCGGCTGGATTCATGATCGGGAAAGTGGAAATTCAGAGGGTAAAACTTTCATTTTCGCCCAGCTGATACACAAACATAATTTTGACATGATCAAGACAAGGCACATGCCCTGGCTCTGTGGAGAGTAAGCACAAGTTTGTGAATGACTTTTATAGGAGCCTCCTGGCTAGGCTAATGTCGGCCTCGGGCTGGGCGACCGGCATAATCTTCCAAACACTAGGCATATGATAGACTGTCCATCTAGATCTAGGCATACATGTAGATCTAGCGAGGATGAGACCAAAAGCTTCAGTCTCTGACTCTCTGTAATATGTTCCACTTAACTACGTTGGCTCCACTCAGTAAAATGTCAGAAATTGATGATTCTCCTGAAACGATGGTTATTCCTCTCTAACGTTATGGAACTTGGAAGTCTAACTGAAAATAATCTAAGTCAGAAAGAATGATTTTAATTCTTTTTTTCTTTAGTCTTTACTTTACTTTAGTTTAGATCTAGTAGTAGGGCCTAACTGACATGACTAGACAGGAATAACCGTCGTTTCTGGGGATTTATTCAACAATTTCTGACATTTTACTACAATCCCCATTTACCGACGGCAATGTGTCAGTACGAGCCTTCATGTGTAATCTGGTCCGACAATTCGGCGGACGGGTTTTGTCCAGATTTGTTACTTCTTTTAGATTCTAAATGACATTATATTATCTTGGACGAAGATCCTCTATTTTCGTACGACTCTAATCTTTCTATTGATATCATATACATTTTATAATATTTTGAAAATATACGTTACCGATGAGTTATTCCCCGGGTTATTCCTTATTTTTTTACTTTCTGCCGGAGAGGAAAATATGGCAGCCGTCAACGAGTTGTGCTTTTATCAAGGCTTTCCGATTAAATTTTCGATATCTTGGCCAATCAATGCGAGCGACAAGTTCCGAACGCACGCACATCAATATGTCCAAGCGCAGCGCAAAGCAGCGGCACAAATCGCGATAGGTAGCGACTGGTAAATACGTCTGTAATGATGACGTCATCCAAGATGGCAACTTACCTTGACCAACGAAAGGATCGAAGATGACGATGTTTCGATCATCATTTCAAAAGAATTAGCGGTAACTGAGGTCTAAGGTACGATATTTCTGAATTTTAAACATTTTTTCGTAAATATGGATGTGATTTCTTTTTCATAATATGACATTTTATGTACAAAAAAACGATCGGAAAATCGGGTTCCCGCTGTTCGATCTAACGTTACTGCTAAAATACGTTGTCTGTACGTACGGGCCTCCAAGCTTTTCAGTCTATGTATTGGTGAGTGAGCCAACGCAGTTCAGCGGAACAACCAAAATACAGAGACTGAAGCTTTTGGTCTAGACATGACTGAGTTTACTCTAAAGAGAAGTAAAGTTAGGCCTAGTTCTTAATTATTTCTTTTTTTATAATAAGTTTCATAGTCATACGAATACCAACATGACCAAGATCAGAGTTCCCTTAAAATTTAGTGAGATTAAATTATCCGCGACCTCCGCAAGCCATAGCCAAATGCAAATCCCCAAAAGGAACTGCGGTGGTAACGGGGCCGGTGAGATAGTCTGCCTACGCCAGCGGGTCAGGCGAGGTGAATACCGCGGTGCCGTTCGTCGCACAGATTTCTGTTGTGCTGATATTATAATCATCCAATTCCAAATTTACTTCCGGTATTAATGCAGGGAGATAATGGAAGTTTTGTGGAAATCAGACGGGATTTTGAAGGTATTCAAATAATAAACAATCCATTTATATATTTTCTATTCAAAATTTATACTTTCAATATATATACAGCGTGATAAAATCGTCGATTCCTACGTTACCTTTTTAGATTCTTGTTAAAATATTTTCAGTGAAGTGGTGACGACGCCGTAACAAATGTTTATGGAACGCCACTTGCAGCTTTAGAAATATCAACGAGCTCAACAAGAATCAATCCCCCCCCCAAAAAAAAAAAATCAAGCGCCTAAAAAACAAATGGAAAAGGAAAATAAAAGGAAAAAAAGCGTAACGGAAAAAGTCAAAATGAAATAATAAAAATAGCTAATAACCATGATAACAAACGACTTCATCCTAAAATAAATATTGGCTACTTTTATCAAAATAAACTCAGAGATAGAGAACAATCATAATTTTGAAACTTTCATCGAATTAAATAGGATGTAATATAAATTAGTTATGACATATTTTCGCAAAAGAGAATATATTTACGCACACTACGGGTGATGAGAGTCGATTGTGTCACCCCGTGTGTCACACTCTCGCCCAGTGCATGCGTAACAGGCGGGGGGGGCAGGGTGGCAAGCTGCCCCACCCCCGGCGGAGTGATCATCGGGAAAATTATTTTTAAAAACGGGAAAAATGAAAATATAGGGGAGAAAGAAAGAAAGAAAGAAAGAAAGAAAGGAAAAGAAAAAAAGAGGAAAGGGGAAAAGGAAAGCATATCAATTTGTTTGCGCTCCTTTTTTGCAGTGCGTAGCGTGTTAAATTATTTCCCTATGGAGAATCATAGAAAATACGCCGTTTTTGAGGGATTTGCTAAGATATCTCCCAAACGCGTCAACTAGGTGATCTATCAAAACAGAATAGAATAGAGCAGATTCTCACCTTGAACATGATATGATTTTCATTTAATTTTAGTCAAATTAAGTTCTGTCACTTTTGAGGTTTTTGGAACCTTTCTTGATGATCTTGGAAATCCATTTGTACATGAGCCAATGGGCAAGTGCGGGAAACGAAACGTTTGGTGCGACTTCACATTGTTGTAAAAAAAATATATACGTCACAATAGACCCTATCAAAAAAAGACATTTTGCAGAAAATGCTGTAGATTGCGAATACCTAAGAATGATTTTGATTTGATAAAAAAAACCTCTGTCACTTTTCACATTTGCAAAAGCTTTTGCAATAATTGGTCACTATAGTTTGGCGGGTTCAGCCGATGGCATTGTGTGTACACAGTACACACGCATAGCTAGGCAACGCAGCGCGTGAAGAATTTTGCACGTTTTCATTATTCGTACAGCGACGACTTGAGTGTATGTTGGATAGGACCGTACCATTTTTGACCGGGGGGTGTGTCAATGAATGCAAGTGATCAAGAAGAGTTACAAAACTGAAGGGAGTGAGAAAACAAGGAAAGTGAGAGGGAAATTTATGAAAAAAGTAATGCGAGGGAAAATGACAAGAAAAGGAGAGAAAGGAGAAGAAGTGAAAACACGCAGCTGAGTGCGCTCACGATATGTAAGTTGAACACCCCTGCACCGCAATGTAGCAGCCCGCCACTACACACGTAGACTGCCTGCACGATGCGAATACAGCGGCGCGTATTAGTGACTGTGCGTTAAACGTCCCATTTCTATGCCTTATAAAAGGAGCTTTTTTTGTACATAACAAATTGATATGGGAAAGGGAAAAGAAAAACATAAAAAGGGAAAACGGAATTAAGAAATGGGAAAAGGAAGGAAAGAAGAACATGTGAGAAAAAACAATTCTCCCCAATATACAAATACATTAGCATGATTATAGGGAAATAAATTAATTATGACAAAAAGGTAAACAAAAGTGGGAAATGAAGGTAGAATGGAATGAGCCAAAATCTAAATTGGAAAATAAAGAAAAGAGACAGGATAACACTACCGGGCTGCCAAGGATTGAATATAACGATCGGGAAGAAAGATGGATTGTATATAGCATAATGTCATATTAAAAGTCGATCACTAAACTTGCCAAATCTCCAAAGCTACCGGGGGCCCTATCCAAGAGTCAAGACCCGTGCAGTGGGGGTTATTCAATCTGTAACCTTTAAAGGGCTCTATAACGGGATCCTATATGGACCCTTCCTGCAATAAGCTTGGTGAGGTACTAACGTACGGGAAGGGGCCTGGGTATACGTGGTTCCACAGCCAAGGGAAATAATAAACAAATATATCAGGCTTTGATAAAGTATAGTGGAATTATTTATCCGAGGTTGGCCTGGCAATTACTATTTTTCCCGAGGGGCGAAGTCCGGAGGGAAATATAGTAGTTTTGCCAGTCCAACCGAGGACTGATAATTTCCACTGTGCTTTCGAATGAAACGCCTGATATATTCTACTTGGGGACCATTCTACTTTTAATAACCAAAATCTATGCGCTGAGCTTGCAAAGTCCGGTTACTTGCGTTGAATTACCTACTTTTCTCCGAGCCACCGCGCTCAGGGGAACGCAGATTAGTGCCTGCGCCGACGCATCACAGGACGAGTTTAGCTAAATATCACTGGAGAGATCAGCGCTAAATATCCAGTTTTGTGAAATAATGACGTCAGACCTCGATATATCCAAAAATATATCGAGGTCTGACGTCACGCAACATGCATAGTTGAAATATATTCGGTCACATGATGCTATTTGAACCAATCACTATACAGGATCCAAACCCTATGTAGGATATAAACCCGGAGGGGCCACTTACATTGACGAGTGGATACCATGCGCGACCAAAAAAAACACGTAAAAAGGATGTCTTTTTCACGATAGGGCACGTTACGTACGTAACGTGATAAGAGTGTCAAAAACACAAAAATAATGAAAAAAGGGTATCTATTTCGCTAGGAAAATTACGTGTTTAGGGTCGAATTTGCGGGGATGAAAAAACAAAATTCAAATGTTTTATAAAGGATGTCCTTTTTGCCCCAACACTTCGTGTTTAGAGTCCGATTTGCGCGAGGTGTAGACAGTGGCGTAGCTAGGATTTTTTCCCGGGGGGCACTGGGGGGTCCTTGCTTTTTCAGGGGGGGGGCACCGGCCATTTTCCGGTGTGTGTGTATGTGTCCACAAGGGCGGATCCGACTTTCGCCAATAGGGGACGGGGCCCGAAATTACTCTTCACCTATATCAGTCACTTATTAGTTTTATTCTTATAAAACAACATAAACATTAAAAAATCTCATAAGCCTTATAAAAAGTGCGAGCGCGAAGCGCGAGCGATTTTTTTTTTACACTTAAATGTATTTTTTCCTGAAAATTTAATTTCTGGGCAATGTTATGTGTGATCCTGAACAAGATTCGTATGCCCTATGGTTGCTGCGACAGCAAAGCGCGAACAGATTTTTTATCAACTGTTCTAGCATTATCGAAAAGGGACCTGTTAAGAACTGCTTACAGTTACCCACGAAGACGGTATATATTTCAATAATGCGAGCGCGAAGCGCGAGCAAATTTTTTTTGATATTCCGACCTAAAAATGGTCATTCTAAGCACCTTGTGTATTAATTAATGGGATAGGTATGTAACTAAACAATTGATGCGAGCGCGAAGCGCGAGAGGAAAAAAAAGAGATTTTAGACTTAAAAGCGGGACACTCTATTCATATTTTGTAAGTCATAAATAGGATATAGTCAATTGGGTATCATTAATCATGTTAATAATGCAATCGTGAAGCGCGAGCAGACAATTATTGATATTCTGATGTGAAACTTGATAATTTAAGTACATTTTAAATAAAGAACATGCAGCCTATCGCGCATGTTTTAGATTTAGACCTAAAATCTCGGCATTCCGAATACATTAATTTTGTTTAATGGAACATTATGGAATACACGTAGACAATATGAACTTGGCAAATCAAACAATGTGACCACGCAGCGTGAGCTTAAAATGCTGATATGTAGACCATAAAACGGACATTTTACAGAGCACTTAAATTTGTAAATGAAAAAAATAATGAAAGCTCGATGTCCGAGCTAAAATATGTTTTGCATATTGACTTCAAAACTTGCTCCATATCAGCCTATATTGAGCAAGATATGAATCCCATCGAACAGGCAATTATGGCGCGAAGTGCCAGCAAAAAAATTATATAGTAACATGAAATTTTTTTTTTAATTGCAAGTCTTCCCCTCACATTATTTCATTCACTCGTCTTCCTCCTCTTATTTTCCTCTTCTTTTTTCTTCTGTCTTTCTTCTTTTCCTTTTTTTCTTTCTTCTTTCTCCCTTTTTTCTTTTCTTTTTTTTGCTCTGCCATTTTTTTCTGGGGGGGCACCTGGGGGGGCACACCAAATCTCAGGGGGGGCACGTGCCCCCCCAGGCCCCCCCCCGTAGCTACGCCACTGGGTGTAGAAGAAGGGGTCGTACTAAACCAAATAAGGTAAAGCCGACGACCGAAGGACCCGTAACAATAAAACATTCCTGTACTTGTTTAGGGGTTCATTTCAGGGAATATTTGCCAAGAGTATATCGTTTTGTTTCCAATACTTGTTAAGGGTAGGGTTTCACACGCCAATACTTGTTAAGGGGTGCATTTTCAGAATAAAAAAGTGGAAATTACGTGTTTAGGGTGCTTTTCGAGACCCCATGGTATCCACTTGTGAATGGAAGTGCCCCCCCCCCCCCCCGGGGATATAAAAGAAAATAAAGGAGGCAGTGAAATGAGATGAATGAAAAAAAATATGTATGACATGATATTTGCTATAATGTAAAATCTTTCACATTTTAAAAGGCAATTTTAATTTCTAGCTCGCTTCGCTCGCTGGCGACTTTTTACATTTTTTCTCCACATTTGCTATGGTATGTGCCCCTAAAATATTTTGATGATAACGGTACACAACTGCAATGAATTTATGTGTTGTGTGAAAGATATATAAATATACTTATACAATTTGATCAAAATTAGTGGCCATCTGTAAGGTTTAAAATGGCTTTAATATCAAGAGTAAAACACAGTTGTGTATGGATAAGTTTGGAATATGGCCCCCAAAAGAACTAAAACCTCACAAAAAAGGAGGAAAGAAAGAAAAGCAAAGCAAAAGTGTATTATATTTTTATGGAGATCACGTCAAAATCTATCTTCATGTTAGATTCTCATGAAAATGTGCTTTTTATCTCGCTCGCTTCGCTCGCTCGGGACATATATTAAGCTACTTCTTGTCACAAACGTCATACTGGGGCCCCTCGAGCATATAAAACAAGAAGTTGAGTTGAATAACAAGAGATAAATCAAACAAGCTCAACACTGACAATCGGATGTAAAATAAGAAAGTTATGACATTTCTAAGATTTTGCTCAATTTCACAAAATAGTTATGCACATCCGGTATACAAATGAGGGAACTGATTACATCACTCACTCACTGTTTATTTTGTATTTTATTATATGAAATATGAAGTATTCTAATTTTCTCCTTATTGTCATGTGAAACAAAGTTTATTTCGCCCTGAACATGTGTAATTATCATTGTTAAGCATTTTATGGATCAGTCAATTTGGTCCCTATTGTCAAATCTGTAAAAATTGCAATGTTGTACAATTCAAACAATAGAAAACAGAAGAAATAGTGAGTAAGGGAAATCATCGATTCTCTCATTTGCATATGGGAATGAATTGTGCTTTATATTTCGTATAAATAAGCAACACTTTAAAATGTCATAAAGTTATTTTACCTCCGATTTTGATGCATTTTTAGCATTATGCTTGTCTGATTCTTTTCTTGATTCAAATCAACATTTTTCTGAGATGGACTTGACAAAACAATTTTTTGTGGGTTTTGGCTAACTCGATCGCCTGATCAATCAACAAATTGGGAAATCTGAAATTTGCGCTTATTTCTGTACAGTATATACGACGGACCTACAATATGCATTAAAAAAAATTATTTGCATAAACTATACAAAGATGCAAGCCTTGTTAGGGGCGTTGGACCTATAATGGTTGGATTTCTTTCCCTTAAAAAAAATTGGTTTTATGGGTAGCATGAATGACCAACTTAACTGGCCTGATAATGGCACACAGAGAGCCAAAGCGTAGCCTCATTAAAAAATTCAATATTAAATATAAAAATATTATTTTGAGATAGATTTTGATAATTTCATTTACTATAGTCTCGTTACTTTGGGCCCTTCGGGTCGTGACCATTTTGGGGGTCCTGCAGGCCATTCACGTCAGTCACGACCCGACGCAACACTCGCAACTCAAAAAATATTTCCTTTTTTTTTACAATTCTTAAAGATAAACAGATAGATTGAAACTGCAAAGGTTTCGATGCAACCTTTTATAGGGCTATAGCCATTTTCCACATGAGGAAGATCCCAGAACAGTAAAAGGGGAAAACAATGAGAGAGAAAAGAGAAAAAGAAGACGGGAAAGAGGAAGAAAAAAAATAAAGGGATCGAAAAGGAAATAAAAGTATGGTGAAAACTAGAGATAGCAAGGAAAAGGTGAGACAACGTTGTTGTTGTTATTTTGAATAGGCAAACTAGTCAGTTTTGACTATTGTTGCCTTGTACATTTGCTTTCCTTTTTTTTCAAAAACAGAATAATTTCTTCGTTCAATCTATATCGTTAGAAAATAAAGGAAATGAAAAAGAATAAGTAGTCAAAAAGTAATAAAAAAGAAATAAAAATCAGTGAGAAAAAGAAGAAAATATCAGCAGTTCAGCGCCAAAATAAATTTACCTTGCAGAGACAACATATAGGCCTATGAATTGGAATCATAGAGATGTATAGGGGAAGGCGGGGTAATTAAGTTGTGACAGTTTTTGCTTTTTGCATGTTAGAATTTATATTATTAATAATCTTGTCGAAATAAGTATATTGCCTTGAAATTTCATTCTTCTGAAATATTTTCCACCTATATATAAATTTCTATCCCCACACTGAAAGTCACCGTGACCTTTGACAAAAACGATGTCAAATGGCTCAACTTGCCCCATAATATGGGGTAAGTTTGAGCCACCTTCTGGGGTAAGTTGAGCCACAAAAACTATGTGCAAAATGAAGGGGGAGAACCAGCATGTCAACTTTTTGTTAAAAGTCTTTTCACTTGCTAATTCTCTATAAATACTAACATCCTGTAAAAGGAAAAGAGCAGTCATTTAAATTTGCTCCTTTCAGCCTGCATTTCAGTCGATTTTTATGGGTTTTTTTTTTAAAGATACATTACCATAGGAATTACCATGGCTCAACTTGCCCCATGCAGTTTGGCTCAACTTACCCCAGTCCGAACTAAGTGCAATAGGGCCACTCATTTATTATGCGTCCATCATATAAAAGACTATGACAAGAATGAAGATCCATACCTGGACTAATAATGTTGTTATCATGTCTTTATTATATTTAAAGACATGTGTGTTTATAAAGCACTTATCTATTTCACACTCTTTTTTTACTTTTTCGGCTGAAATTAATATTTTTCCCTCTAAAAAAACTTCTATTTGTGTCAAAGATGGAAACAATGTGGTGGGGTTAGGTGTTATGCTATGGGTCATCAATACATGACACTACCACAATGTCTGACTCATTCATTATTGGCCTGGGGCTGGAGGCTCAACTTGCCCCTATGCTCAACTTACCCCGCCTTCCCCTACTATCTCTATGATTGGAATACATCTCTTCCCTTACATTTGGCATGTCATAATTATCTAAAGTCGTGTGTTTTTTTTCATCTGATTATGTTTTTTTAATAGCAAAGTGTCAAGTTCATCATTGTGAAATAAAAAATTATTTCAATTATTTTGGATTTTTAAAATACTTTTTATGAATATTATTTTGATTAATATACTTTTTAAAAAGTATTTTATTACAATGATAGATCGAGGATGACATTACTCGCTTGCCAAAATGGCTGAATATCTTGCATCCATTTTTGGCACTGAAAAGGACAAGTAAGTATCAAGTTTAACCGATTTCTTGGGTTCTAATGGTTTAAGTGAGTGGTCGATATGTGAAGAGTGTTTTTTTCATTATTTGTAATGTGTTTTTTTCAAAAGATACAGTGTGACCTAAGCAATTTGGTGAATAATAATTTCACTCAAAGGCAAAGGCAAGCCGTCATTTTTTCGACGCGGCTCCGTGCACGGTGCTGCTGCGTGTGTGAGCCGGAGCGCCAGACCAGCTTCAGCCTTCATGCAGCATGCAGTGCAGTTGCACTATACCGCAGAACAACATTAACAGTACACCATGGGCCTGTTGCATGAAATGGTCTTTCGTAGAACCGTTCTACGTAAGAACGAGATATCGCTCAACTGTTTCACAAAGCCGATTTTGGGCGATACGAAGAATGGTCCTTGGAAAGACACCTCCAGACATGTCCTACGTAGGCATGATCTTCTTTGCACACCGCCCGCCACCGTCGGCAATGAGAGAAAATGCGGTTACGGCAAGCCACACTGACATATCACCTTTAAACATATTTTTTAGGGGGTTGATGCGTTTTATCTGGGATGGCGCCAAGTTATTTTGTTATATGGGGGCTAGTCAGTAGAGGCGCTGGTCAGAAAATTGGGATCGTCCCAGTTTACAGGGACTGTCTCAGTTTATAAGGATTTCTTCACACAAGAAATCTAGGAATGTTCATTCACCTGTCAAGTGCCGACACCAATCAAGTGTGCTAGTCAATGTAAACATATCAGGTTTCATAACAAGATTATTGGAAGACGGTAAGTCATGAAAAATAGACGGTGAACTGGGGGAATTGAGGTCACTGAATCTATTTTTAGCACTCTCAATTTCCGTAATTGCTGTCTTTGTCCCGTAGGGGGAAGTGAAAAAAAAAACGTCCCCATAAACAAGGACAGTCTCAATTTATCAAGACATGATTTGTCTTGGTTTATGAGGATATCCTTGTTTTCTGGGACAATCCCAATTTTTGGACCAGCGCCTCTACTGCTAGTTGTCATCACTTTTCAGGTCGACAAGACGACCAAAACGGAAGTCATTTTAACTTCTCTGAGGGTAATGTAAGCCCAAATATTTTCAAAATATGTTTTCTTTTATTCTCCCTATACGTCCTATCCCCACCCCTTTTCGATTAAAAAAATAAATAAACTTGAACTATGAAATGGGCTGCACTCCCTCTCTGACTCCTTATGCTTTCTCAATATAGATTAATAAACAACATGAAAACAAATTTCTTAAAAAGTAATTATGTAAGTAAAACTAAGATGTTAAACATGCTAAATCATTTGTTTTTATTCATTTTCATTATAATTATTATTTTTGATGAGCTTGATAAATCAATTCTTGAATGGATTTGGGATAACTTGAGATGTAACAAAACAAAGATTTGCAGAAATAGCTAATTGAATTTAAGATACAGATTATGCCCATAGCTTACGAATCCATCACAATCATATAAATGAAGATAAGTTCACAAAGAAAAGATTATGAAAAGTCCATACGAAGAGGCGCATTTCAAATCGCAGGGTAGGCCCCAAAAGAATCACGTTATATATATTTTGTATATTCTTAAACCTTATATTCTTATATAAATTTCCATTAATTCAGTGATCAACTTTAAATATGACCAACGTTTATGATCGTTGTAATTTTTAGCATTATTTCCGGTTAACGGTATTTTTTTCCATTGCGGATTACACAGCTTTTTCTAGGTTTTAATTATTATTGCATAGCACTGCTTTATTTACTTGGCCATGTTTGAAGCAATGTTCATATTTTCCTTGTCTTCGGATACTCATCATGCAACTGAGGTATGTTTATACTCTAAACACTCACATTTGTATTTCTTGCGTTATATCTAACAAATTAAATAAATTACATATTTCACACGCAGCCTCTCATATTTTCCTTTTTAGTCTCATACAATCAGACACTGTTGATTTTGTTTACACCATTCAAACCCTATTTTTACCTCAACAAATAACATATTAACGCATAATTTGCAAAATTGTCATCATATATAAGTATTCTATAAAATATAGAATACTGAACTACTAAAATGTCTAAATTACTAAGTTAAATCAATTTTTATATCGGGCAAGGGTCTCTTTCGTTGAAATATCAATGAAAGGTGTCTTTAAAAGGACACCGTGTTCTAAATAAGGGAAATAATGAAAATTTCGATTTTATTCAGTTATGTTGTGAATCTTTAATTTTTTTTCTCTTTTTACCTCATAAAGTAAGCTCCATACATCAATTCTACAATCAGTAATAAATAAAACATCATTTGATCTCTTTTTATTGAAATAAATGATTTTAAGAAAACTCGTCATTCCTAAATAAAAGGTTCAGGTGACGATGAAGACTAAATATTTTTCCGATACTATCGATATAAAACGATGTCGCGAACTTGGAAGACAAAATTGCCTTCGTGAAACGGAAAGCGCTGATTTGTCGCCAATCTTCCTATCTCGGAAGAATGGTCCTAGGACGTTCCTACGTATCGCTCATCTCGTCATGCAACAGGCCCCATTGTCTGTAGTAGAGCTGAAGGCATTGCAGTGATGTTTGTGTGTGTGACTGTGTTTATGATGGGGTGACCATAATTTGCGCATTGATTTAAAAAAAAAATTTCATCAAGTTGATTTTTTCAATCAAAAAATTTTCACAGCTCAGTCACAGTCACACAAAATTAATCAATATCATTAATAATACCAAACGGAAGGCAAGATCCTAAAGTTAAATTTGCTTGACGGAATTATAAAGTAGGTCAAGGGTTTCGCCGGTATTGCGATCTCAAAATTCCATGGCGATCGACTAGGCCTAGTGTGCTTTCAGCTGAATTGAAAAAGCGTCGCAAAAAAGTGTGACCTTAATTTGCGCACGATCGTTTGGCAAGGATTTAGAAAAGAAATCAAGCAGACAAAGATAAGATAATTATATCAGATGGAGGTTTAAATTCCATAAATTTGGTTGGTACCACATTTTACTGATTTATTTGGAGACCTCTGCTTGCAAACAGGTATTTCTTGATGCTTGTTAGGAAGATCAGATTTTCTCGGAGCAGACCCAAAATGAAACAAAATTTGCAGATGTTTTGCCAATATTTTCACAAATAGAGACCTTATCTTTAAGAAAATTATCATACCGAGTAATTTGAAGTCACTCTTTCTGTTGGTGATATCAGTTTTTCAAGATAGATATTGAGATATTCGACCATGCGCAAAATTAGGTAACACACAAATTAAGGTCACACTACCATACACTGTACGTAGGTGCTGCGCTAGGACGATCCTTGGTTTGCTCAGCCTCGCGATAGCCTTGGCCTATCAAATTCAAAACTAACATAACTAAAGGAAACACTGCACTGCATGGTTTCTGGCTGAGCAATCAGCAGATGCATATCAGCCCCAAAAATTCTTTAAAGTTCTGTTTACTAGATCTATGTGTACTAAAAGTTAAACCAACATAGGCTTAGGCTTTGTCAAATTTTCCGTCGTTACTTTTTTTTTTGACAACAATAGAATGACAAGATTTTAGAAGTGTCTTTATTCTCAGGTACATGCATGAGATGATGAAGTGAGAACTGTTGGGTAAGAGTTCCATATGGACCACCCACTAAAATTGAAAATAAAAACAAGGAGAAGGTTCAGAATAATATATCTAGCCCTAATATAGAACATATATGATGGGGGAGTGGAAATACCAAAATATGACTTTATTCCATCAAATTTCGAGCAGGATCTAGTGCGTGTAATTGTCCATAGACATCGGTTTATTTAGTGAGCAAAGGGTCAGTGGGTCAAGACTAGTCGAACTATCGGCTGATAATCGTAAAAATACTGTACCTCATCCGGTATCAGCGCTTCTCGCTAGCATAGCGGGAAAGGTCTTGACTGCAGACAAATCGAGGTGAGTTAGAGTCCCAATCAAGGTGCGCAGCAGTAAAAAAATGATAGAAAAATCTGAAGTGAACAAACCGGAAGTCTCAACAATCTTTTGTTATTTTTAGTGGGGGTGCATATGAAACTCTTTCCAACTGTTGTGTATTGTACTGGAGCAGTTGTGAATCAAGAATTGGGAGGGCAGTACATGGGTTTTATGTAAGTAACAGGAAACATGGGTATTCAAGGTTTTATTTGTCTGGGGATCATTTCACCCTTATTAAGTACCAAAACAAAAATAAATGTTGGATGGTCTTGTTATGATATGGAATATAACGATGTTTTTTCTATCTTGTCCATTGACCTCAGTAACCTGTGGAATTTCCCTGATCTATTGAACAATTTAGGTATAACTATAAGACTGAAGATGAATGCATGGGAAATTGGTTTGAATCTTTTGAAAGTGAACTCAAAGATTTTTCACATTTATTTTAACAATATAGTTCCAAAACTTGTAGGTTTAAGTTTATAAATGTCTGAAGGGTTAAAGCAATAGTATTCAGTCTCGATCTCAAAAAGATGCTGTATGATGTTTTAAGAAAAACCAAATGATTTCATTTTTGAACTGTTTTTAAAATGAGTCATTCATAAAAAAAAGATTTCATAATTTGATGTGCTTATTGGGTATATGAAATTTATTGGGAATCTTTCTTTCACAGAGCTACCTTTGCGGGTATATCTTCATGTACTGTGCTCATCTCCACTTTTTTTCTTCAAAATTGTTCTTCTCTAATTTAATACAATATGATATAAGACACTATTTTGTCTGTAGATACAGAAAACATGTGAAAAAAAGATCATTTTATTTAATTCCACCCCCCCCCCCCTCAGTAGGAATTTTGCAATGTAAAGTATGTCTTCTTTACTATTGTAGTAAAAAGTTATTTGAAATTTTCATTCCAAATCAACCTATTGCTCTGATCCTGGTGGTTTTTTTTTTTTTTTTACATTTTTTCATCAATTTTGCAATTTATTTTAGGTTAGATATTCTAGCACACCAACTTTTGTGTTGCTTTCAAGAAGCTTTTTTCTGTGTGGACAAGCATGTGTAGCCATTTGATTTATTTTTTTTATATTAGGACAACAAATTCTGCAGGATATTTCATTTACAGAATTACATTGTAGGTTTTGCATTGGCAACAGGCAACCGTGTGCAATGCTACTTTCTCCTTACTAAGTCAAAAACTTTTCCCCCAGTTTGCATTCCATAGACTTTAGAAGAGCCAGTGTTATTTCTCTCACAGAGTTGCATTTTCTTTTAGGTTATAGGTAAGGAGGTGGCAGTCAAAATGCATGGTAATTTTTCCTTATTTTCAGCTTATAGCACAGGGGATAACAAATATTACACAATCTGCATATTTATTTTTTTGCAGCAATCTATTTTCTTCCATTATAGGTTTATAATAGGGTATGGTGTATTACTCTTTGCTTTCATCATTTTCTTTCCATATAGCAATTTTATTAGCACAAGACATGGGACAAGTCCGGACATATCTAGAATTTCTTTCCTAGCTTTTACATGTAGAAAAATGAAAATCTGAAAATCATCTTCGTAACTCCATTGAAAATTGTTTTGTTACAGATTTAAATACCTACTGCTAATCAGGTTTTTACAGATCTATGATAAAGTTATTGTTTTTTTTCCTTTTTTTCCTAAAGCAAGCTAAGCAAGTAAAACACTACAGGAATTGAATCATTTTATAGAATTGAAGAGAATGGTGCAATTTCTCCCCTCTAGCATTTCTAGCGAAGACACGGACAGACTTTAATTTTACCCAAACAGAAACTATAACGGTCTTGTCTTGTTCTGATCTCTTGTGCTTTAGACTATTGAAACCCCCATCTCTGCGCTTGCAATGGGAATCGTTCAATTTGCACCACAAGGTAACAACATATAAAAATTCTTGATACCTGGGTATGCATTACATGTAAGAATGGCTCGAATCGAAAATAAGGTAGCCAGAAATTGTCTAATTGGATAATGAATTCCTATTTTGATGAAAAATATTAAGAAGCATGTTGTTTAATACATGAAGTTGATAGTAACACTCTCAAAATAAAGTTGTTAACAACAAAATGATAATTGGTACACAGGATGTTTTAAATGGAAGAATGGCTCGACTGAATGCAATGCACATTGCACCGTAGCTGTGAAACAAAAATCAGACAAAATTAACATATATTAAATTTCTGCTGGGATAGTTTGCACTACACAACATGGACAACAAATAAATTATTGATACTTCAGTGTGGAATTCTGTAATAATAGCTCAAATCAAAGATAGCTGTAGTTTATGTAAAATATTAGAAAATACCAATATTTGGTCAAAGTGGTGTAATGAATGAAACATGTATATGTAGGCAGTTATATGTTCTAGATGGAAACGAAATACAGATCTTGGCATTTTTACCTTAGCTTGTTTTGGGTTATTTTTGTAGTATTTAAACAATCTGCATTCAGCCATTTTAGCTTAATGTTGGCCCCTTCATACATGTATGGTCATGGTGTATTAAACATACTTGTAGGCATCAGATTATTGAAATGCATGCAATGTACCAGTAAGTGTATAGTGAAACAATCATGAGGGGCTCTAATTGAGTATTTCAACATCCTTTTCTAAATACACTGAAGAGATGTGTTAACCCAATACAGCTCTAATATAAAGTAATAGATTGTTGGATTTCATTTACTAGCATTCATGATTTTTCACTGTAATGATGTACATGAATGCTAGCTTTGTAAAACTCAAAGAGTCCAGCTTGTCCAATAAATAGACACTAAGGTACTGTACAGTCTGACCCTGTTAGTCCACGCTTTATTTATCTTTACAATATCGGTTTTAGCCAGCTAGATCTCTGCCAACTCAAATGACAAGAAAAAAAAGCCATAAAGGTTTATTATTTAAGTTTCTTTTAATCTTTTTTTTTTAAATCTCATACAAACTGTTTTGTACAAAGGATTTACTAGTAATTATTTAAAAAGGAAATGAATTCAATACATGCAGGCTCAATATGAAGGTTGCCAAACAAATGTTTATTGTTTTTCTATTTTATTTTATATGTTTTTATTTGTGCTTCCATAAGTTCTCTGTAATTAAATAGAGTCATAGAATGAACAACAGCCATTTTGGTTTCTGTTGATGCTAGATTTCCCACAGTTTTGTGAATAGGTTTTTGCACATTAAATATACCTTTTTCCTTCTGAATGGAAAGAAAATTCATTAAATGAACTATGAAATAGGATTATCAAAGACATATAGTGCTGCAAAGTTTTATTCAGGCTCTTTATTCAGTTCATATTAGAAAAACCTCAATTGTTTGGTGATTATGTATTTCTTTCACTGACCCCCATTCTAATCATCTTTCCCTACAGAGTCAACTGCTCCTTCTATTTCAAGATCGGAGCTTGTCGCCATGGAGATCGTTGTTCCCGCCTCCACAACAAACCCACGTTCAGCCAGACCATCGTGATCCAGAACATCTATCACAACCCGGCAAACACAGCACAGTCAGCTGATGGAGGCACTACGGGAATGGGTAAGTATTTAGCAATCGGTATAAAGGCTGTTGAGCTGCAGATATGACAGTCATTTGCCCGATATCAGGCCCTGACTGCTTATTTCATCTCGGTCTTTTTCAGGCTTTATATTGTGTAGGCAGAGGCAGATTATCATCTTGGCTGTTACGCTAAATGTGAGAAAATTTTTATGTTGAAGACTGCATAAATGTCTGATGGCAGTTTTTTCGTTGCAAAATATATACGGTTTGGTTAAAAAGAAAAAAGCAACTAATGCAAAACAGGAATGTGGAGGCAGTGACTGCGTTTTTCTAATCAGATGTATTGCTGGCATTTCATGCAACTGCATCAGACTCATAATTTGCCCTTTATATTCTGCCTCTACGGCTCGAATTTAGGAGTGTGCCTGGCTGAAAAAGTATTTCTTTCCCCATGAATCAATTTGACTTTAATAAAAAAAAAATTATTAGTCTCCCTTTCAGTCATTGACTACTAACATGAATATCCCATCAGACAATGAATTTCCTAAAGGCTAAGTGTTACACTGCATTGATCTTTATTTTTGTGTCGTAGTAGACCAATCCAACCTGAGTGACGTTGAGGTCCAGCAGCATTTTGATGATTTCTTTGAGGAAGTTTTCACGGAGATGGAGCAGAAGTACGGTGAGATTGAGGAGATGAACGTCTGTGACAACCTCGGCGATCATCTGGTTGGTAACGTTTATGTCAAGGTAAGTCAGATCTGTTGAGACGTTGTACCAGAACCTCAGCAACAACTCTGCAATAAAGCCATGCAGAAAAAAGTATAAAAAAATAAAAGCCAGGAACAAAATTTGTCAATTAAGTTCAGCAAAGATAATCAACAACTCTGCTATAAAGCCCAGCAACAAAAGTCAAAATAAAACTCCAGAAAGAAATATGAAAATAAAGTTCGGCGATAACGATCCGACTAGTCTTTGGGGTTTGAAGTCATTACCTGTGTATTCTGGAAATTATCATGTTCTCACAATAACTAATGGATTGTTTTATGACTCAACTTGAACTCTATTAGGCATGCAGTGATGTTGATCCGAGTATATTTTTGGGCCCTGAGGTCAAAGGTAATTCACAGAGGTCATTATAAACAATGAAATGTATCATTCTATGAATACAGTGACCGGGTAATAATACTTTTGAAGTGCTTTGAGCAGTCGTAGATTGATAAAGTGCTATATAAATGCCAATTATTATTATAAGTATTACTATGTTAACCAGTATTCATTGTGCAATAAGCCACAAGTAAAGCAAGATCCAAAGAAAATATTCAGTCATGAATTGTTTTATGATCACTCCCTCGGAAGAATATTTGTTGTGCAAAGAATTAACGAAATTCTTATTGTTATTCCTCAGTTCCGCTATGAAGAGGATGCAGAGAAAGCAGTGGAAGATTTGAACAATCGTTGGTTCAACCGTCAACCAATCAGAGCTGAGCTTTCACCTGTCACAGACTTTAGGGAAGCTTGCTGCCGTCAGTACGAGATGGGGTAAGTTTGAAGTTTTAAAGCCTCACCAGGGCAATCAATGGATTTTTAAACCTGTTGACTTTAGATTCTGCAATTCTCATAGATTTTGTACAATAACAAATTAGTTCCAGTATGCAACAGATTAATAGTAAGTAATTGTCAAAGAAATAAAAGACAGATGATGAGCTTTTAAGAGTCGATTTTCCTGCCTCTGCGAGTCTGCCCATGTAGGTCGTTGTGGAGGCATCATGCTTTTGTCTTGGGATAGTCAGCCAATCCGTTTTTTTCTTTCTTTCTTGTGATAACTAAAAAACCAATTGACTGATCTATTTCAAACTTTATAGTCATGCATGCATATTGATTAGTAATATCTGATTAGTCATGAGGTAAAAGGTGTCAGAAGGGATGAAATAGAGCAATGAATTATAGTATCCAATTTCAAAATAGAATTTCTCTGGCACATGTGTAGGTATTCATTTTCTCTATTACCACATTCATCTTATTTGTATCATGTTTGAATAAAGTGAGATGGTATTGTCAACAGGTCTTTTCATCAACCAACCAAGAGGTTGAAATGATTAACAGTATATAGCACACAATTTACATATAAATGCCAGTTGTGGTATTAATATTAAAAATGAGTTTGTACAGATTCCAATCAAATGACTATCCACGTGTTCGTATTTAGCCTATTTGTACAATAAAAATAATGTGCTAATGGATTCTGGATTAATTTATGTAATTACCTAGAAATTAGCAAAACCTGCATAAATTTCAAGCACGATGTTGGGTCTTTTTCCAAGTAATAATAATTCACCATCCCCTATCAGTGTGATTGCCATTCAGCTTAGTTTTTATGATTTCACTAAGTTCAATTTGTGTAACTAACTTCCAGATCTAGATCCATGATGACATTGTGACAGTTAATATTGGTTTTACTGACTTTCTTGTGAAATCAGTGTTTACTGCAACTACTTTCTTGTCTCTTTTAATTCATGTTTCTATCCACCCTTTCTTATATTTCCTCTTAGTGAATGTACCCGTGGAGGATTCTGCAACTTCATGCATCTCAAACCCATCTCCAGGGAGCTCCGTCGCGAACTCTACGGCCGCCGAAAGCGCAAGAAGCGCAGCCGAAGCAGATCCAGGTCACCCAAGCGCCGATCACGATCCCGGAGTCGAAGCCGAGGGAGAGACGATAGGTATAGAGAGAGGGAGAGATCCGGTCGTTTTTAATGTATTTTGTCATTTTATTTTTGGAGCCTTGTTGTGATTCAGAGTCAGCCAAAGTCGAGGGATGGGACAATAAGGCACAAGGGATCAGTATGGTCACCTCCTAAGATTATTTTTCCCCTATTTTACATGTTGAACTTGATATGTAAGATGAATCTTTATCGCCTGATTCACATTCAAGTATTGATTTGGCTTTCGTGCCCTATGCCAAGGTATCAATCATATTGACCCATATTTTCAATACTGGATTATCATTAGCCATGGTCCAAATCTGAATGAGGAAGTCACTTTTCAGGTTTAATTACCGGTAAGCCTCAATCCGGGCTAAGCAATTTATTTTCAGGCTCTCATTTGACATGGTTCTCAGGCTTTCGTGTCAATTCTAAGTGGCGTCTGCGATCTGAGGTTTAATTGGTTGCCTAGTGTGTCACAGTAGATGTTCATTTCATCAAATTATTGTAACTGTCTTGGAATAATAACTAAAGGAGTTTATTCCCCATGCAATCAAAGGGGAAGAGCCCAGCAGACTTGATAGAGATATTGTGTAAGCAATTTTTTTTCTACATCTTTTGGCTTTCCATAGTTTAATCACACACCTAGACCATGGTTCAATTTAAATCTAAGTTCAGAATATGGGCCACTGTGAGAGGTCATTTGTTTGATGATTCAATGATAGTGTTATACTGGCACCCTGCTTGTAGCCTGAAACATCAAGGAAAAATCGATTTTCATTCTTACCGTGTTTGTATATGTTACGGTCTAGTTACGACAGACATTGATTAACCCTGAAATGCTGCAATGTTCTTTCTTTGGAAAATAGACCTATGAGCTATAAAATGGATTATTCTAAACAAACGTATTGTACAAAAAAAAACAAATTTCCTCCTTTAAAGTGTTTGAATCAAAAAGTTATCTCAGACCTTCAATATTACTGTTGTAACTATAGAAGAATATTTGTACCAAGCACTATAGATTTAAAAGCACAAATTCAGTTCCGTCAATTCCATCACAATAGTTGGAAGAAGAGGAAAGGTTTCAAAGGATTTTCATATCCATGCCATCTAAAAGAATGGCCAACTCTTTGAGAGAAAGTATTTTAATTTGCTATGTTCAGAGAGTGGCATTATGTATTATTAAAAAAAATTGTAACATCGTTTAGTAGTCCTGCTCAGTGCCTTACATAGCGGCTTTGTTTGCATTCACCGTTGTAGTAAGTAATGGGAGGATAAGTCGCCAAAGGCACTGAGCAGAATTCTTGCTAAAAGATGGCTCTCATACATTTGTTATGTTGCCTTTGGAGTTCATTAGCTTATGATACAATTGTTCACATGTGCAAATTCAAGTTGGACAGTTGATATTATTAGAAGTATGTTTGGCTTCTGATTCTACTGCTTTTAAACTTGTTTTGACTTTTAAAAGTCCCTGTTATCTCAAGTCTGGAATAATTTTCTTGGTATCGCATTGCAAATTGTTCCACATTTTTAAAGATTGCTATTTTAGGACTGTTCAAAACGTAGTTGAAAACCTTTCTCTTTATGACCCCAAAGGTAATCAATTATGGCAAGCAATATTACTCACTGCAAGTACTATCAAATAAATGAGCTAATTGATCCAGAGACTTTAACTGGAGCCCCCTTTTTTGTGATCCAAGACTTACAAGCAAATTGTATGACCACAAGTATTTCCAAGAAAGAATTTGATTAGAAATTGTTTTTCTTTGTAACTCACTGTGTATATTGCATTCCACCTTCACTATCCTGTTGATTTCTCTGAAAGTGTAAATAGATTCCTCTCTGTTCTTTATTAAATCAATTTTTCTTTTCGGTTTAGCTTGCTCTATTATGTTTCACCCTCACTTCAGTAGATTCATTTCTTTCTAAATATCCCAAAATGGCAATATCAAAACTGTTTTAGATCACTAATAGCAGACTAGCAGTTGTTGTTTGTTAACACATGATAATTGACAATAACCCAAACAAATGCAATGGATTCACACAAATGATGCAGTTACACAAGTGAAATTAACTCCAGACTGACTGAATTTATCACATAATTACCAAAGGCATACCATTGGTCGGCATGGAGGGTAAAATGCCAATTTGTCTATTGCCAACTCGTCCACTCATCACATGGTCTACCTTCATTTGGTCAAATGCCATTCTGTCCTTAAACATTTTGTCTAACAACTATTTGGTCCAAGAATCACTTTGTCTAATCATCATTTCGTCTATGACCATTTTGTCTCATAACCAGTTAGTCTAATACCCATTTCATTTCACCCAGTTAACACTTCGTCCAATTAGACCAACTGGCTATTGCACAAAATGGTTAGTAGACGAAATGGTGAGTGGGCCAAATGGCAATTCGACCATGTTGATAGTAGACAAACTGATGGTAGACCAGTTGATATTAGATGAGTTGGTAATTGGACGAATTGGCATTAGACCAACTGAAAATAAACCGTATGTACATGTAGTTGGTTTTGTTTGTGTGACCGTAGCATAGTGTTTCATTGCTTTCTTAAGTTCATTCTTATCCTCTATTTCTTTGACTTTAAATGATGTGTTTTTAAATGTGTCTTAGTGGAAGGAGCCCTCCAATGTTTTTTGTATTAAAATTAATTATTCCTTCTATTGTAAGTAAGAGTGTCTGTGTGGGTTTGTTATAGACTAAGGGGACAGTCACACATCACTGGTTCAGATGGGGTTCATGCTAGTTAAGCAGATCAGGGGCCCGTCTTACAAAGAGTTACGATTGATCCAATCAATCATAACTCTATGGAAATCCATCAATGCCATAATTTTTTCTAACAGAAATTTGCAGTGTCCTTTGTAAACAAAGAGAAGCACAGTGAATTTTCAAGAAAACAATGTCTGCATGAATATACATCATAGATAGAAAATATTTTGAACAAACATGCATAATAGATGTTGACCTTGCTGGCCGTCCATAGTTGCGATTGATCGGATCAATCGTAACATTGTCAGATGAGACCCAGAACTTCTCGTTAAAGGCTCGTATTCTGAAGTCGTGTTTAACTTGACTCAAGTTGTGGTTTAAGTATGAATAGCCAATTGGTACGTAAATCACAAACAGTAGAGGTATCATATTTCAGTTCATTTGTCTCTCAAATCTTTCATAATTGTCTTCACCTTCAATGAATCAGGAAAGAGCATAGTTAACATAGGAATCATACAACTTTATATAAAAAATTGTGACACTTTTGGCTTCTCATAATTTTAGCACAGAGTTAGACCGTGGTCTTTTAGTTAAACCTGACTTCAGAATACGGGCCATAGACTCTGGTCAATTATCTTTAAGGAGGAAGAGACAAAAGGAGAGAGGGAATGAGAGAGAAACAAAGGGCGAGAGAGGGAAAGAAAAAAGAGCGGGGAGAGGGAGAGAGAGAAGAGAGTATAAGAATGGAAGGGAGAGAGAAAAAGAAAGCTAGAGGGAGAGACGGGATAATACAAATTGTGCAGGTTGTGTTTATAGGTGAGTGAGAAGGGGGGGGGGGGGGGTCTGTTGCACCCACAAATGTAATAACGCCCACAAATGTAATAACACTTTACCCACAAATGTAATAACGCCCACAAATGTAATAACACTTTACCCACAAATGTAATAATTTTTGATCGCCCACAAATGTAATAATGACTTTACCCACAAATGTAATAAATTTGAAGGGATTTCTGGCGAATCCGCTCTAAACTAAAATCCTATAGTAATGCGTTCATATAGCACAAAAGTGCAAAGTCTTTTTTTCAGACCGGGTTAATAAAACATCAAAGTACAAGTCCAAAGTCTTTCTTCCAGACCAGGTTGTTTCAAAAATTATAATATAAATCCAAAGTCTTTTTTCCAGACCCGGTTGTTTAAAAAATATAATAAAAGTCCAAAGTCTTTTTTTCCAGACCCGGTTGTTTAAAAAATTGTGATATAAGTCCAAAGTCTTTTTTTCCAGACCCGGTTGTTTCAAAAATTATAATATAAATCCAAAGTCTTTTTTCCAGACCCGGTTGTTTCAAAAATTATAATATAAATCCAAAGTCTTTTTTCCAGACCCGGTTGTTTCAAGAATTTTAATAAGTCCAAAGTCTTTTTCCTGACCCAGTTATTTCAAAATTTATAATATAAGTCCAAACTAAGATACGATAATGATATTCCTGTGGAAAAAATGGGAATCGAGCTTAGTCTTTTCTCCAGACCCAGTTAATTAAAACTGGTGGAATTAATGTCTTTGTTGTTGTTTCAACTTATACGGTGTATATTGTGAATAATTATATGCACTAAGAGTAAATTGAGAATCAAGCGTAGTCTTTTCTCCAGACCCGGTTACCTGTTATTTAAACATTATGAATAACAGTTTAAAAACAGTATAAAGACCCCATAATCTTATTAATGCTGGATATATAGCGTAGTCTTTCAGCCCGACCATTTTTTTCTTCAAAAAAACGCTAATAGTAAGAATTAAAAAAAAAATCAAAGTTTAAGACCAAACAAACCTTCAACCTAAAAACCTGTTTTAAAAGAGGTTTAGAGTGTTGTCTTTATTCCAGACCTAAAACAGTTACGAAAAAAATCTTCTAACATAAGACCTTATATTCTTATTCTCGTGGAATAACACGAGTTTTAAAACGTACTCTTTCCTCCAGACCCGGCTATTAAAAAAAAGTAACTGAAAAACTTCGAATCTAAGACCAAATTTACAAAGTTTCACCCAGTAAAAATATGTCTTTTTTAAAATAATACTACTACCCCTACAAAACATTGTAATAACGCGTGGGTAAAGCAGACATCCTTTATACAGACTTGGTTACTATTTGAAAAATAAAATAGTTTTTAAAAATATTTTAAAACAAATAACCAATAATCTAATTACTGTGGAACAACATGAAGACCGATTGTCGAAGATCGACTTTCCTCCAGACACAATTATTTCAAGAATAAAAAATCAATAAAACTCAACCCCCAACAACGAATCTAAGAACCAACAATCCTCCAAATTAAGACAATGCATGTAGAAAAGCACACGTTTAGAGCGTTGTCTTCATTCCAGACCCGCTGATTTAAAAATGATTTAAACAATCCTAAAAACAAAAGACTCATATTCTTATTCTTGTGGAATAAGATGAGTATTATGCTTAGTCTTTCGTCTGGACCCGGTTATTTATAAGATAAAGAAATATTGAAAAAAATGACAGCTGAGACCAATCTTCAAAATTAAACCCACTTAAAATGCTTGGGCTTAGAGTGTTGTCTTTACCCCTCACCGACGTATATTATAACTTTTGAAACGACCGGGTCTGAAAAAAAACTTTGGACTTGCATTATAATTTTTGAATTAACCGGGTCTGGAAAAAAGACTTTGGACGTATATTATAATTTTGAAACAACCGGGTCTGGTAAAAAGACTTTGGACGTATATTATAATTTTGAAAAACCGGGTCTGGAAAAAGACTTGGACTTGTACTGTAATATTTCATTAACCGGGTCTGGAAAAAAAGACTTTGAACTTCTGTGCTATATGAACGCATTACTATAGGATATTAGTTTAGAACGAATTCGCCAAAAATCACTTCAAATTTATTACATTTGTAGGTAAAGTCATTATTACATTTGTGGGTAAAGTGCATTATTACATTTGTGGGTAAAGTGTTATTACATTTGTGGGCGTTATTACATTTGTGGGTAAAGTGTTATTACATTTGTGGGCGATCAAAAATTATTACATTTGTGGGTAAAGTGTTATTACATTTGTGGGCGTTATTACATTTGTGGGCGATTATTACATTTGTGGGTGTAACAGGGTCGTTATAAAGAGAGGAGGGGGGTGCTATGAACTATATTATTAACAGATGGTTTGGTATCAAAGTTTATGTCTTTCATCACTCCCGATACAAAGAAATATGAATCACCTTTACGCATAACACACATTTAATAATGCAATTTCTTGAGCTAAAATGTTTTACTGGAGGGAAATCCCCCCCCCCCCCCCCGAGTTTAAATCAATTGTAGAATGTGCTAAAACTGTTTTTTTTTATATATCTTTAATGGTAATAATTGTTATTTTAAAAGCAATTCATAGCCCTTGTATCAGCTCGGAAATGTATAAGGGTCTGAGCAGGCATACGATCACAATATGTTTATTAAAACGTTTTTGCACATGGTTATAAAAAGGGAGTGGTGGCTATATAACCCCCCCCCCCACCGCCATCCCCGGTACTCTGCGGCATTTGTGAAGGGAGACAGATAATCGAGTCTCGGATGAAATTAAATTCGTGATGTCAACTAACAAAGACCGTCTGGTCATCATATAATTTACTTACGACACAGTCACACAAACAGAACCGATTCTAGCACGATCAAAACTGTTACGATATTACCAATAACATACCGATCGATCGGTTTGGATTCGGCTTCGCTGATTTGACTGTTGCATTAGTCAGAGGCGATCGAGGGGTCCAGGAAATGAGCGCCTTCATGATATCCGGTACCCCAGACCTATACCGAGGGGAAACCCTTAATTCCCTAGGTAGTGTAAGAATGCATTTCTTGGGAATTAGATGTCCGATGGCCGTCTGCCATCATACACCGATCTAGTTAGAGGGGGGGGGGGGGGTCGTTTTTTTTCTTTACTTGAAATATGTAATTCTCCCGTAATTAATAGTCTATGTGTGAATCATCACCAGTATTATAGCCATTATCAGCAAAAGCCTTATCATCACCGTCATCATTACCATCATCATCACCACCACCATCATCATCATCGCCACCTACATAATCATCTTCATCGTCATCATCATCGTTATCATCATCATTCTGCATCATCAGTAACATCATCATTCATCTTCATCATTATCATCAGCGTCACCATCAGCATCATCATCATTTATCATAATATTTTGGGCTCAAACTAAAATCATTACTCCAGTAAATAAATTAAACATAAAAAGTGTTATAAAAAATACATAATTTCTCCGACTTCTTCCTACCAATATCAATTGAGACAAACGCCCTCTATACTGCCGTGAAAAAAGGCCTGAGGATATTCTTTTTTAGAATAACGGAACACAAGTATTATTATATACACTTCAGAACGTAAAATGACGTTGTACATAGCTTATCTTCAAATGTCTGAATGTTGAGAATAAAACAACAGGATCAGACCTATTTTCTCTTTCGTCTGACAACAATTTCATAAGTTTCCAAAACTGAAGCAACTTTTAGTTTCTCAAATGAAATAAAAATAAAACATTTTCTTCTTTGATAATCTACGGCATAAGGCCAAATTATCGTGGTTGAACTCTTTATGAAAGCTTGATAAAATCTTCTCCAAACTTGACCATTATTCAGCTTATACCTTTCGAATGTGACGGGAACTAGTTTATAATAAGATTTTAGATCTGGTCGTGCAGTGACCACAGGCAGCGTGTCAAAGTGGGTTAATGACATTTTCCAAACAAATCAGGTTAGCAAAGTTAGAGTTATTTAGAAAACAAGGTGAAAAAGGAATGGCTCCTAAAATACTAAAATCTTTTAAAGAATGCAACGATCGTTCATAGCAACTCATAAGACATAATAACGTGGCCATGCATTCACACCTAATAATTTTGAAAAGCGATTCAGAAGTTATTTTCCATAACAATTTTCTTGTATTTATCTGATAATTGATTGATAAGAAAATTTGTCTTTAGGCCTATAATTATTCCATGTATTTTCTTTTGTGTTTTGAACGCAAAAATACCAGGGTTGTTACGTTTTCAAGCTTTGCTTTTGTGACGACCCGTGCAACCATCCTATTTATTGTGCAACAGAAAATACCACCTAATGATTTTCATTTATGTAAGATATGTTTGAGGATTTATATACAAAATTATTGTTCATTATCTTGATGTCAAGTTTCAGATATGTATTTTCTTGTCCAGAATTTTGTTATGAAAAATGTTGCAAAAATCAATAAATGAAATGAAATAAATTTGAACAAAACAAGCAAAACAGTCTTAAAGGGGAAGTTCACCTTAAGTTCACTTTAATTCATTTCTCACTTACCCAAGCTCGGTCAATGACCTTTGATATCTGTCCAAACCCGAGAGAGTCACGTGACGTATGACATCATATCATCATTTCCCTTTCTCTCTAAATGAACGTGAGACAGGATAAAGAGGAAAGGAGAAATCATCTCCAATATTAATCATCTGGTCTGAGTCCAAAATTGGCGAGCAAAGCCAATTTATAGTCCGGTTCTTTAGAGAAAAACTCAGGTGTTATGCTTTTGTCACTTGTCATTTTCGAGGTGAGTCGAAGCAGGTATTTGCAGTGATTAAAGGAGTACTCTAGGTTGAAAATAATATGTTTTGACAAGATAAAATAAAACCAGACAAAAAAAAAAAAACGCTGAAAATTTCAAATCGTACAAGGAATAAAAAAATTATGATATCAAAACTTTGCATAATTTCGGCAAAATATTTCTAGGCATGTCCTCATACATATAGGTTTTTTGCGTATGAATCTTTGAGAGGCAAAATTAAAATTTGTAATGTAAAAATGCCGTTAAAATAGAAGTGTGCCCCCTTTGAAAGTAAATACTTTTTTTTCTTGTCAATATTTTTTCGTGGATGAAGTACCATTAATGTTGGCTAAATCCCTTTGTCTTTTTTTTTTGCTTGTCAAATTTTCCTCGGGAAAATGTGCCCCTCCTTTGATAAAAAAATCCTGGATCCGCTCCTCATATATCCAGTGATTTTCTATCGAAAGAAGTTTGGCAATAAAATCACACATTTTAGATCTGATTTTCCTGATAAATTGACTATAATCGCAGACTACGATAGCTTGTTTACTCGCTGCCAAAAAAAAGAAATAAAAAAATGAACCCAGACAGCGATACAATCCAAAGATGAGAGAGATAAAAGAGCGAGAGATAAAGTCCATTTTAAAATCCTGAAAAGGAGTCAAAATTTTACAACGCTACTTTCAAAGGATTCTCATCCATTAAACTATGTCATCTCTATTGAATTTTTCAAAAAAATACGACACAAATATTTGAGGAGAGTCTGTGGGTATTTCAGCGCGCAACAATGCGAACGGAGGGAGGGTTTTTCATAACAAAACGATGCACAAAACGAGAAACTTTTGTGCCTCGACTTCTCGTAACAAAGAAAATCTGCAGTGGCGGATCCAGAGGGGGCGCCCCGGCGCGCGCCCCCCCTATTTTCGCCGGATTTTTTTTTTTTTTTTGATGTTTATATTTACTGGATTGGTACAATGTAGTCAATTTCAAGGGCTAGATCTAGTCAAAACTATATTTTAACTTACGCTCATGGCCTTTGTGTTCGCACAAATGCACCTCTTCATATTGTATTGCAATATGTAAATTCCGGAATTCCAGGGCGCGCAAGTCGATTGGTTGGAAAGTTGCACCACTTGTAATCGGGAGTTGCAGTGCAGTGACCAGTGTGAAGATGTTGGATTAGATATCAATTTTTCCCGAAATTTTGTGTTTTTTGTAACATGCGTTTGTCTGTCTTTATGGCAAATACATGTAAATTGTAAGTAACAGATCGCGAGAGAAAGTGTCAACGATGCGAATGATAATGTCTATCCCCGAGATTATTCTTCACTCAAAGATGAAGCCCTATATCGGGCGCCACGTGCGCAGCATTATCATTCTGCCTTGGTCATGTACGTTTTCACTGAAATGTATAGGTCAGACATATTTGTATTTAATGTAAACTAACTTTTACACTTTCTGGTAGATTCAGAGGCATATTATCCAGGGCGCCCCAACTAAGTTTCGCCGAAGCAATCATTCCAACGAATTATCAAGGAGCAAAATTGTATATTCTCAATCACCAGTCGACCCCACTCCGCGTTTGCTGTGTATAGGCAGCTATATGTCAGCGTAAGGAGCGAAGATTTTATTGTGACGGGGGGGGGGGGGGGGGGGGAGAATAAAAATACTTTCGTGCTGGGGAAAAACGTCCCGAGGACACATTGTGTATTGTTAAAAAATAGAAATTGTGACATTAACCCCCCCCCCCTTACCCCATTTTTAATGTTTGATAATCTATAGGTTTGCTGATTACAATATATCTTTTTAAAAAAATTGCCAGCAAAATCGAAAAAAAAATAGTTTTAAAAATCTAGGGGGGGGGGACGACCTTCCCCGAAATATTTGAGGGAGAACACGTCCCCCCCCCCCCCCCCCCCCCCGATCGCTGCCGATGATATGCGCGTAAACCCAAATCCATCTGACCAAGGAGGTTGGTGGAAGACAGATTTCCCCCTCCCTGATGTGTTCCTCCGCGCACCCGTCCGATTGACGTGACTTGAGGCAAGCTATACGCGTGCACGTGCTCATACTTTTTTGTACAACTCAATTCTGACGTCGGTATACTGGAAGGATGCCGTACTGAGAGTTTTACTGTAATCATACTCGAAGTCGAAGTCGCAATCTCTGTGTTATGCAAGTGGCCGTGGTGGAGCTGGACAATGGCAGAGAAGAGAAAGCCCCAACAAAGCAGCATTGCCATACGACTAAACAATTCTCGTTTGAAACACACAATGTAAATACACAAATGACAATAAACAGAATGGATTATTCGGAACTTATCGATTACAAGTCTCAGTTTCGTATCATTTAAATTTGACGTTTCAATCACACGATGCAAGCAAGTGAAGAGCCTTTGCCAAATGTATGTTTTGAATGACCGCTTATACGGTGTGTGACTGGAAACCAGCTCCTAAATGAGTCAGTATGTGTCTTTTATCATGAAGTTACAGTGATTTAAGTGTGCATTTTTCTTCTAAAAGTGCTCTCAAAATACGACTTTTGGACATGATTTTTTGAAAAAGTCCTTGCCGTGGAGGGGGGTATCCCCCCTCCCACACCCCCGCTCAGTCGCTTCGCTCCCTCGCCGCTGGCGCCCCCCCTATTTCCAAATCCTGGATCCGCCCCTGGTCTGGGATCCTAATAAAAAACGATGCTCCCATTGTCCATTTGCAGGTGTTCCTATAGATTGCAAATAAAAGATGAAATACTGAACGATTTTACCTTTGAAGGAGATGATTTAGTTTGATATGTATCATTAATTCTGTTTTTATTTGTAGGTTGTTGGTTTAGAGGGTCAATAACCTAGTGAACGACCCTTCACTTACATCGACCTAATAAGAAAGTTGAATACATGCAAACCATGGTACAGGCAAGTTATAGCTCCATGGTGCAAGCGTTGTTGATTTAGAGGCGGATTATTAACATACACGGTTTTTAAACATTATAATTTTTATGTATAAAGTGTTTCGTAACTATATTAACGAAAGCAGTGTTGCGATATGTAAGCGCAATATCACCAAAACGCACAACAAGTGCTGGTTTTTTGTTCATCCCTCCCAAAGCTGCGGTTCTATGACCAAGAAAATTCAGAAAAGGGGAGAAAATAAAGGAAAGTGAGAGGGGGAAATGATAAATGACACCGTTTTCTGAGTATTATGTAAAATCTATCACAAAATGAGAATTTAAACTTACAAAGCTGAACATTTTCGCTGGCATTTGACTTTTTATGAATCAAGTTTTTCAAATACCCCATGTTTTGATTCATCATACCAACTTCTCTCCATGATTTCCATGCGTCGTGCACCATTTCCATCACCGCCACCACAGCCACCACCATTACCACCATCATCATTTGCACATATAGCCACTACCACCACCACCACCAGTGCACCATCAACACTACAATCATCACTACTACCACCATCACCACCACCATCACCACAACCACCACCACTACCATTAACACCATCCCCATGACTTGTGCATATCACCACCATCATCAGGGGCGGATCCAGGATTTGGAAATAGGGGGGCGCCAGCGGCGAGGGAGCGAAGCGACTGAGCGGGGGTGTGGGAGGGGGGATACCCCCCTCCCACGGCAAGGACTTTTTCAAAAAATCATGTCCAAAAGTCGTATTTTGAGAGCACCTTTAGAAGAAAAATGCACACTTAAATCACTGTAACTTCATGAATAAAAGACACATACTGACTCATTTAGGAGCTGGTTTCCAGTCACACACCGTATAAGCGGTCATTCAAAACATACATTTGGCAAAGGCTCTTCACTTGCTTGCATCGTGTGATTGAAACGTCAAATTTAAATGATACGAAACTGAGACTTGTAATCGATAAGTTCCGAATAATCCATTCTGTTTATTGTCATTTGTGTATTTACATTGTGTGTTTCAAACGAGAATTGTTTAGTCGTATGGCAATGCTGCTTTGTTGGGGCTTTCTCTTCTCTGCCATTGTCCAGCTCCACCACGGCCACTTGCATAACACAGAGATTGCGACTTCGACTTCGAGTATGATGACAGTAAAACTCTCAGTACGGCATCCTTTCCAGTATACCGACGTCAGAATTGAGTTGTACAAAAAAGTATGAGCACGTGCACGCGTATAGCTTGCCTCAAGTCACGTCAATCGGACGGGTGCGCGGAGGAACACATCAGGGAGGGGGAAATCTGTCTTCCACCAACCTCCTTGGTCAGATGGATTTGGGTTTACGCGCATATCATCGGCAGCGGTCGGGGGGGGGGGGGGGGGGGGGGGGCGGGGGACGTGTTCTCCCTCAAATATTTCGGGGAAGGTCGTCCCCCCCCCTAGATTTTTAAAACTATTTTTTTTTCGATTTTGCTGGCAATTTTTTTAAAAAGATATATTGTAATCAGCAAACCTATAGATTATCAAACATTAAAAATGGGGTAAGGGGGGGGGGGTTAATGTCACAATTTCTATTTTTTAACAATACACAATGTGTCCTCGGGACGTTTTTCCCCAGCACGAAAGTATTTTTATTCTCCCCCCCCCCCCCCCCCGTCACATAAAATCTTCGCTCCTTACGCTGACATATAGCTGCCTATACACAGCAAACGCGGAGTGGGGTCGACTGGTGATTGAGAATATACAATTTTGCTCCTTGATAATTCGTTGGAATGATTGCTTCGGCGAAACTTAGTTGGGGCGCCCTGGATAATATGCCTCTGAATCTACCAGAAAGTGTAAAAGTTAGTTTACATTAAATACAAATATGTCTGACCTATACATTTCAGTGAAAACGTACATGACCAAGGCAGAATGATAATGCTGCGCACGTGGCGCCCGATATAGGGCTTCATCTTTGAGTGAAGAATAATCTCGGGGATAGACATTATCATTCGCATCGTTGACACTTTCTCTCGCGATCTGTTACTTACAATTTACATGTATTTGCCATAAAGACAGACAAACGCATGTTACAAAAAACACAAAATTTCGGGAAAAATTGATATCCAATCCAACATCTTCACACTGGTCACTGCACTGCAACTCCCGATTACAAGTGGTGCAACTTTCCAACCAATCGACTTGCGCGCCCTGGAATTCCGGAATTTACATATTGCAATACAATATGAAGAGGTGCATTTGTGCGAACACAAAGGCCATGAGCGTAAGTTAAAATATAGTTTTGACTAGATCTAGCCCTTGAAATTGACTACATTGTACCAATCCAGTAAATATAACCATCAAAAAAAAAAAAAAATTCCGGCGAAAATAGGGGGGGCGCGCGCCCGGGGCGCCCCCCTCTGGATTCGCCACTGATCATCACCACAAGCACCACCACTACCATCAACACCACCACCACTACCATCGCCACCACCATCACAAACATCACTACTACAACCACCATTCACCTCCGCCACGAACTGCACCATTAGCATCGCCATGTGCACATCACCACCACCAGCCCCACCATCATTATACCAGGCACCACAACCACCACCAGCAGCAGCATCATCACCACTACCACCACCACCATAATAAACGCCACCGCTAGTACCATCAGTATCACAATCCCACGGCTCCCAATATTAACTTTTGTATCGGAGGGTGATTGTAACTACATTTTTTTGTCACAAAACAAATCAATGTATAGATTTACTGCGTGAGAATATGCTTTATAATATGCTTTTGTTAAAGTCTGAATAACATGAAATATTTGTCTATACAATCGCTTGACGGGATGAAAATTGTGGGTGAATGGAAGATGCTTTGGGTCAACCCAGTTCGTTGGCACGTTTTAATCTGTACTTTTTATTAGTTTTCTCCGATTTCTTTGATTGATATGCGTGAATAACACGATGGCATTCTTCCAAAAATTCACACAAATTCATCTCAATCACTCAATTTTGATAAACTGATTGTTGGTGGAAATAAAACGTTCAAACCATAGAACAAAAAAAGACGACATGTCCTATATGAATACACTGCGGGATTTGGTAGTTGTCTGATTGATTATAGGCCAAAATGTAAAGATCAAAGTTAGAAAATATTCAAAATACATGTGTCCATATCTGCTTGTCCAAAGCAGATTGAATTATTTCCATTTCGACTTGTGAGCCCTTCTTCGTTTGGTATACAGGACATGCTGGCTGGGACCCCAATCCTGCCCCCCCCAAAAAAAAAAAACAATCAATCTATTGCAAGTCCTGAATATGCACGCCTCTGATTAGTTGAATATCAAGTTGCATTTGATATGAAAAGTTGCGTTTGATTTTTTTTAAAAATGTTTAAAAAAACTCCCCTCATTCTGGCCTATTATCATGTTTATTATTTACACAGTAGATAATCCATTAAAGGGATGCTCCGGGCTGAAAATATTTGTGTCTATTATAAAAAGAATAAAATTTAGAGAGCTGCTGCTGATAACAAATAGCCAAGTTATATATAGTTCAGCAATTGTGAAAACAGTTATATGCACGTCGTCATGAATATTCATTAGATGGGCTGATGATGTCACATCCCCACTTTCCTTTTACTGATGCCATTACATGAAATCATAATTGTTTCAGTGTTTCATACATATGTGAATGATATTTCTCCCTTGTGAATGATATTTCACCCTTTAATGAAATAATTTGCAGCAATGAATATCTAATGCACTTAATCAGTTGTTATTCCAATACATTTGGTTCTTGAAGGAAAAGAATTGAATAAACTTAATTTCATACAATAAAATACAAAAGAACAAGTGGGGATATGGTATCAGTTTGTTCATTGAATATTCATGAAGCAATGCCGAGAACTATTTCACCGGAATAATGCAAATCTTTAAAATTCCATAACTTTGTTATTTTCCTTACAAAATAAACTTGGATCATGAGAATATCCTCGAAGAGACAATTTCACAATGGTATGAGTTTAGACTTATGTCTCTTATATTTGTTGATTTCATTTTGTATTTGTAAAATTTACACCGTGATCACAAGGAAAACAAATTAAAGACTTTGTTCACACCTTTTTTCTATGGGGTGGGTCATATGAAATCCATGTTTGTTCAAGAATCCATGATTTCCCATTCAAAACTTTCTATAAGTATTTACACAATTTAAAGAATTGTATTAATGAATTATCTTTCGAAATGATTTCGAGTGTACTCTAAAAATGTAGGGGTTTTTTTTAAATAGTAATTACGACCTGGGCTGGGGCCCCATCACAAATAAAGGTTCAGAGACATACATGTTCGTTGTTTTTTTTTTTTTAAATGGCCGTAATAGGCCTATATTCCATTTTCAAGTACAGGTGTATACTAACCAAAATATGAAGAAAAATAATCAAGAAACTAACGAGGATATATTGAAATTGCCATCACTAGAATCGATAATTGAAATGAATTTATCTGAAAAATGTTGGCTTATTATATTTCATCACAAAATTTCTTTTTCAAGAAATACATTTCTAAAAAATGTATTTCAGATTTTAAAAATATATATATATATATGATTCATATAAGTACATCAAACTGATATTTGTTAAAATTTGAACAATGTTGACTAGTCACTTTAGAATTACTTAACTAACATTTCTGTTGGTAAACTTATTTTGATTTGATCTGATACGATTTGATGCGATTTCATTTCATGCTCATCTCGATATATGAATTAACACATTACAAATACATGTAATTACGTATATACAACTTAACACGATTCTAATGCAAACAGGTTGATACTGGAGGAGGCTGCTAAAAGATAATCACAGATTCCAATGTGTGGCCTCTTCAAAAGGAAAAGTGGAGGACAAAATAAGAAAAAAATAACAATGATACAAAACAATTTACCTTGATGTTGATTTCAATTGTTATTGCTTGGGTTATTTACCTAACAATTTTTTTCCATGTCCATCTCTACAATAGCACCCAAATTTTCTTCCTCCCTCTCGTTCTTTACCATTTTGCGCCATTCCATTCTCATCAGGACCACGTTCTCTCTTTCAAAACAAATTTCGGCCCTTTTATTTTTATATTTCGGATATGCATGGCTTGACTTTAAAGCGATCAAACTGGGTCAGAAAAATATCATTCTAAAGACATGCGGGCATGAATATGATTTCAAAGAAATATTAATAATGGCTTTGAGGCCAAGAGGCGTTACGAATTTGAAAGAGATCCCATGTTAGGAGATTCCTATCGAGGGTTCAATGACTCTATTAACGATGAAATAGTTAGTCTTGCTATAGATTCTTCTATTTGATATTTCGATTACGTATTATCTCCATTCTCTTTATTGATATTGTTATTGAAAAATAGTTGTGACGATTTTCTCATTTTCTTGTTTCACTTTCTTTTTGGCCTCATCATCCTCATTTAATCCCTCTTTTTTTCTTACGACGACACCAAAATCGAAAGTTCTAAACTTGTAGACGGCAATGACGGTCGCCCTCTTGTGATAAAATATGGATTTATGAAATGGAAGCCGATAGGAAAGGATTGAGGAAGGACTATCATAAAGGGGATCGAAAGAAGGAGAAAGAGAAGAAGAAGGAGAAGAAGAAGAAGAAGAAGAAGAAGAAGAAGAAGAAGAAGAAGAAGGAGAACAAGGAGAAAAAGAAGAAGTAAAATAAATAGCGTTTCGTAGTAGTTGAAAACCTGGGAATATGAAAAAGAAGGCGTTGGAAAATATATAGAGAATAGTAAGCAGACAAAGTTCAGGGCCGAAGGGGGGGGGGGTGAATTTGCCAATTCGAACTCCAATAACCCTGGCAGAATAGAAATACCCCTTTTATTTCGCCCTTTTCTCAGGGGGAGGGAAGGGACGGGGTGATTGTAAAGAACCGTCTGCAAACAGAATCGATCAATTTTCTGTGCCCACTGAGATAAAGGTTCACTTTTCCATATTACTGGTTGGATGATACACAAGATGTCACATGTAACCCAATTATCATGATTTCTATCCCAGGTATAATTGAAGCCAACGCCTGTCACCTGTTAGCTTCTTGCAGAGTGGCAAGTGATGACATTTTCCGTGTCGTCTGCTTCATCAATCAGTGTCATAGAAAGTACATAAATTTTGGCGCGAAATCAATGACACTCTCCCGCCAAATTCCTGCTAATTTTCAGGTTGTGTCTGCATGTGTGATTACAATAGTTTGTTGACCCTGACTTTGAAGATGGAATAAAACACAGTGACGTATCTATGAACACTCTACTCGAGCAATTCCTAAAATATTGCCCCTTCTGAAACAATGGGCTAGAGTTTACAACTGCGTCCCTTCTAGCATGTCTATAGTATCTGACGCCAGCTGGAGGGTTTGGACTTACCTAGTAGGTCCATGTCGAGATCAACCATCCACATAATTTTTCTTTTCCTTTTCGTCAATTTTTCTTTCCCGTCCCTTTTTTTCTTTTGCGCTTTTTGATAATGGCTTCTGTTCTGGAACATTTCCCCTCTTTCGTCCTACCATAGTCCTACAGAAGCACAACTAAAAAGAAAATGATAACGAAAACTAGGGGGGGGGGTGTTAATTAAAAAAAATGCCAAAATGCAGCCCTAGACTCGCATTTCCTTGTTTTGTCCTGCAAGTTGATTTAAACTTTTCATTTAAATCAAAATCAAACTTCGATTTTAGATAACACAAAGTAATTGCATCCCGTATCATGTACAATCACGTTGGTGTTATAAATGGAAATTACATAAAAAGAAATATTTTTGTAGGCATTTTATATTAAATTAAGTCATAATGCAAATATTTTCACACTGGGGACAACTCGATAATGTGATTTTACATTGTGTGCAACACTGTGAACACACTGTAACACACCTTCCAATAGGTATATATATCATTGGACATCGTGTTTTTTTTTCTTTTTTTCTTTTTTTCTTTTTTTCTTTTTTTCTTTCTTTCTTTCTTTATTTATTTCTTTCCTTCTTTCACTCTGCAAATCCTCTTTTTTTTTTCGTTTGCTCTTCCTCTTCATCTCATTTTATCACAATTTTTTTTTATTCAAACTACTCAGGGCTCCTGACACAAAGTCGACCTTTCATCTTCCGGTCCACTATGAGATCTTTATTACATTCTTTTCGAGGTCCCCCCCCCCCCTCCGTGCAGATTAGAAGGGTGATTAACTTATATCTCTTATAAATCACAATTTTCATCAACTCCTACAGATGAGGGAATTTCCCTTGCAAATGATTTTGATTTTTGCCGGTCATTAATATTTATTCCAGCATCTATTCGACTTAATATCATCGGTAGAGACTACATCCATTAATACCAATTCATGTTTTAACCCCTATCTGTATTTCAGTCTCTTTATTTTACCCCAATTAACCATCTTTATTTCCCCTGAATTTTCACCCCTTTATTAATTTAAGGCAAATTTCTATCTCGCACTCTTAACCTTCTTTCTGTTTTTGTCTTTATAATCTTGCTCATTTTCCCAATAACATTTACGGGGATATATACTTTGTCGAAAGTAGAAAAAAATATTAATGATGAAATGAAATATACCATTTATCTTCCTATAGAATGATCAATACTTGATTTTCTGTATAAAATTGTAAGTAGCAAAGTTTTTTAAGATTCATTCGTATGTCATGAATGCGCTATTTTAGTTTTATACATGAGCAAGTTAGTCGTTCCTATATCAAGCAAAGAGATTTGAAAAAGCGACTGGTATCTCAGTCTAGGCTGATCAATCATACAATAATGGATGACGCATGCGCGACCTTGACAAACGAAAATATTTATATTATTTCTATTCGAAAATGAAGGATTTCCTTGGGCTTTATCTCCGGACTCTATATCCCCCGATTGTCCGATGATGAATGTGGCTGGAGAATAGCTTGAATTGGTCAAGTGTATGGCCAAATTACGTTGACCAATGTCCAGCAATATGGCGATTAATTCCATTTGTATATACGCCAACCAGCACAGGCTATTATTCAGGCGCTGTTATTTGGCATTGGAACTGATCGTCTGCATCCAAAATGGTGAATTAATCAAAAATATTTTTCACTTTTATGTTGATGAACTGAAGACCTGAAGTTCATTGATGTCTTCTCAGAAGTTAAAAAACGGCAAATCCTTGTTTGCATGGAAAATGAAAAAAAAAAGGCGTTGACCTCCTGTTTTTTGAAATTCGATTTAGTTTTTTGTCAACGAAATTTGATAAGGAAGGCGTATTTTCATGTAGCCTCTGTAGCTCATATTGAAATAAAATCTGTTTATTTTCATAATAATCATGCTGCAACGCACACTAAATCATTGATTGTTCATGAAAATAAGATCACTCCGTTGACGTACAGGAAGTCTATATGCTTAACATTCACAATCATTGTATCATCATTCTCTGAAGATAATTTGGCAGAGTATTGTTACGTCACTACTCAAAATACACACGTGCTTTCTACTGTAGATGAAGAGTAAGCGACGACGTACGTCATCACATTTTGGTTAGGTCGGTGCATTTCGTTTCGACTTCCACATGACAGCACAGCGCAGCGGCCAGTAGTGTCCGGGAGAAACCGGCCGGTGGACGGTTGCAATGTACGGTGGAAGCCCGTGGTCTAGGTAGATGGTGGATATTATCCTACGGCTTATGATGTCGGGCAGCTTCGCGAGCATGAGAGGGTCATTATTATTATGCAAAATGATTTCACGGTTCGCTGCTCCCGCCTGCTCGTTTTGGCCATGCACTTGGCCGTGTGTGGTTAGTTTGGCATTTCAGACTTTTGGAAGCATCCCCTTTCATTCTGCCTCTGAAATATCATTACTGAATTATATTATGTCCTATTTTATTATTATTATTACAATTATGCCTATATACTCCATTCTTAAACTAAAATGAGTTTCAATTTTGAACTATATTTCGTTATTGTTTTCGACTCAATTCTTTATTTCATTTTCATTCGAACATATTAAAAGTAATATAAATCAGATACAAATTTAAGGATTGTCATGGAAATTAGGGGTCCACTAAAAGCAATGATTGAAAATGGTTTATTCTCCTACGCAGGAAATTGCATGGTTGATTTAGATCAAAATTTTAAAAGAATTCATCATGCCCTTTTCGTCAGGTACTGTTTAGAGAAATAATTGAAAGATATAAATGGCAAACAAAACTTTCTGACAAGTAATTGCAAAGAAGTCGGCTTGTATCATGACGCTGGATTTGCAATCCTCTTACTATGAAAAAAGACTTTATAAAAGAAGAGAAGACTTAAAAATTATTTGGAAAATTAAGAGAAAAATGCATAGGGCATAGATAAAAAATCTGACTAAGAGCGTATCACAAAGAAAGCAAAAAGAAGGTGATTTATCTTAAACGAGGGGCGGTAGGGCCTATACGAATCCGCCATGTCATGCTTATGTCAAAATTAATTTCATAAAAAGTTGTCAATACTGTCCCTTTTTGAGCTTCAATTCCCGTTGCTTTTGCTCAGTCGCACAAAATTGCTTGTTATATCCATAAAAATAACCCCCAACTGTATAAATATTTGGCGTTCACATATATACTCCCCATATGAAAAGACTGTAGACGTCGCGTCTGGGACAATAAGAAAGGCTGCGAAAGGGTGAAGCGAGCGAGCTAATTTGTTTTTACATTAATTCCAAGAATATAATTTGTGATAAATTTTGATATTAATATTCAGATGATATAACACTTTGCCTATCTTCTTCTTTCTTATCCCCCTTTTTCTTGGTTGTGATTTTGTGGGGAGAAGTTCATGTTCCCATAGATTTTAATGCTATCAACTATAGGCAAAATCAGGCTGGAATATTTCTTAGTATCCAATCTTTGTATTTTTCTCTTGAAAATCCCACAAAGATGGTCTGAATTATCCAAACTACGCAAACACACACTCATTATGACAATTGACGAAGCGAAGATAATTTGATGACGAACTCGCCTTCGATCAAAATGCAGATTTATACCCCCTTTTCAATCTGCAAACGAAACGAACAGATGCGGAATGGTATAAAGAATGATTCACAGAACGCAAAAATGTATCACAGGCAGAGAAACAAATAATAATAATTGAAATAATAGAGGAAATGCAGTCATTTTATTATTCATTTGTTTACTTATATACCTACTTATTTATTTGTTTATTCATTTGCTTATTTATTTATTGACGTATTTATTTAGTTATTTATTTCTTAATTCATTTGTTCATTTATTCATCCATTAATCCAATTTCTTAATTATCCTTTTATATATTTACTTGCTTATTCATTTATTTAATGTATTACACAATTTTGAATATTGATTAAAAAAAGTTTGCTTCATTCAGAGGCCATTCTCCTGGAAGTCCGCTATTAAATATTAAACGACTATGGGCTATACATTTTCACACGAGTGCTTTTTTTCTTTATTAATGATTTTAAGTGTATAACGGTCGATATTCATTATGATTTAAAGTCTAGTAGACAGCAAATAGTCCTACGGGACGTTGTCATTAAACAGGAAATAACATTGCAGATGGACCATTCACATTCAATGTCTTATTTATTCATTTCAATTAGAAGAATACACAGTATCATTATGACTTACATTAATTTGGGATAACCAAGGATATGTTTCAGAAAATCATGGATAGGCCCGGATTTTGCTTTTAACATGCAGTTTAAAAAATAATTCTGAAATATAAACACTGCAAATCTGTAAATATATCTTTGGAATATGGAAATCAATTAAGATCATGTAAACAGTATCCGAGGACAGTGTATGTTCATCCTTCAGTTTCTTTCCCTGTGTTTGTTTTTGCTGTATAGAGCTTTGGGCCAACAAGCAACAAACAAAAGGGGAAATTATCAAAAGAAAAGAGGATTTAACAAAAAATATATACAAGGAAGGGGGAAAGGTGAAAAAAGTGAATTAAACAGGGGCCGCTGAACTGTTTGGAAGGGGGGAGGCTGAACATGCACAGAGTCACAAACTGATTGTAATTTTCACGTTTTTGTTCATCGTGATTGAAAAAAGGGTATAAAAGTGGTGTGGTGTGAGGGGGGGGGGTGAAATCGTTCGTGCTGTCCCCGTTTCGTTCCTCACGTGTACCATGTTGTTATGCGGACGATTTTGAACATGACCGTGGACGCAAGTGATTTTGGCGCGCGTTTCAGAAAACAAAAATTTCACCTGCACGACACGATCCGATCGATATCGTGATCGATAGCAAGCGCTTCGGCAAAGAGATGCCGGTTCCTGGTAATGTGTGCTGAGATAGACAGGTGGAAGAAAAATGACTGATGGAGAATTGTCGGAAGGGATGGGGGGGGGGGGTGGGCCCTATAGTAGGCATGCATATGGGTGCTCGGTGAGGGGGGGGGGGGGGAACAGAAAGCTTAATCCAGCTATAGGCCTATTTGCATTAAATTTACCTCGGAGCAGCGCCGTCGATGGCAGGCCTATAGGCATGATAGGAGAGTTAGGATTGGGGGGAGGGGGGGGGGGGCTGTGGTAGAAATTGAGCCTATTTTCGAAATTCAAAATATGGAACTTTTTATCTATTTTTCATACTTTACACCGCAGTTTATTTTTTCCATATCTATCGATATATATTATTGAAATACAAGCCTAGCTATTATAACCTCAAAATGAAATTAAACTAAACGCAATTATGATAGGGAGAGTATACATGTGAGAATAATCGTACATTGATTGAGGCGCTGGATTCACACACGGGTGACATTTTGAAATAAATCTTCCGACAAAATGAAAAAAAATCCCTCTCCAAAATCCCATCTACATACCTACTTCCATTCCCGAAGAAAAATGATAATGCGTATCAAACTTCCCGTCTGTCATTTCGTTATTTTACCTTCTCTAAATGATTTTTATTTTCCTTTTGAAGGTCGCTTTCACTCCCACTCAATGTCAAGGGCTCATATCAAAGATAATTCAATTTTCTTTTCCATATTTTTTCTTTGCAGCATCCATAGAGACAAACCGGGGGAGGCGAATTCAACAGCTTTTATTAAATTACGCGTACATCTGGAAAACTCGAAAGGGGATAATAGCGAAGAAGAGAGAGGGGGAATTGCGAAAAACAATATTTGTAGATGACGTTTTACGGATGTGCGGAAGAGAGAGAGAGAGAGGGGGGGGGGGGGGTGGATGTGGATGTATAGTGATATAAGGTGTATGGGGTTGAGCATGTGCTCCTGATGCCATTTTCAAGGGGCGCAAACGATGGCAAAATCGAGGAAAAGGGGATACAATAGTGCATTGAAAAAGGAAAACTTGAAAATTCGTTTTGTATGCATGCAGAAGCAAAGAAGATATACCGATGCCAAAACAAGGGTGTCATGACATTACTCATACATTGTACATATTGTCGTACCTACAGTATATATTTCCCTATTCATTATAATAATAATAATAATAATAATAATAGGCATTTATTATAGCGCCATCTATCTAGAAATATTTTATTCCGAGGCGCGTTGTTATTACCCCGGCTTTAGCTCGAGCTGCCTTTCAGCGCTCATGCATTCAAGGAATTAATCCTGCCGGGTACCCATTCACCTCACCTGGGTCGAGTGCAGCACAATGTGGATAAATTTTATGCTTAAGGAAATTACGCCATGGCTGGGCTTCGAACCCACGACCCTCTGTTTCAAAGTCAGAAGACTTATCCACTGGGCCACAACGCTCCACGTTATGAATATACATGCAATTCATAGGTTCTAAAAACACACACATTATTTCATTTCGTTTCGTTTATGTTGAACATGATGGGTATGAGCTGATGACCGAGTATGACTGTAAGAAACACTGATTGCAACAATATTGTCACCAAATTTTCACGATCATGACAACTATATTGAATGACTGAGTCTTTCAATTTCTTTTCTGAAATCGAATCCACATTTCAATTAAACATCTATTTTATTCCGATTGACATTACACATGTTACATCCAATTTAATATGAAATAAAAAAAATCAATGATATCGTAATATAGCAGTGAATGTAAATGCAATATCATATACTCGGATAAACCAATGCCAATCATTCATAAACTAACAGACTATGGAGCATATTGATTATATAAATGATAATAATAATAATGATCATAATAACAATAATAATAATAATGATAATAATGATAATAATAATATTAATAAAATATAATCCCATGGACACTCGATGATCATACATGAATTGAAAGAAAAAAAAATAATGAGAATAAGTGATTTTTAATGACTTTTTCGTTGTGATGATCTACACTAACAATTGGCCTTATGAAACCGTGTATTAAAACATAGCATCCCATGTGAAAAGTTGCTTTGATGTTAAACCATAGAGATAATAGTGCGTTGAAAAAGGAAAAATTGAAAGTTCATTTTTGTACCGTATGCATGCAGAAGCAAAGAAGATATACCCATGCTTAGTTAAGTGAACACCAATCAATACAATGTATGGCTTTAATCCTTCTTCATATTCATAATAATCATTCAAAAAATCATGGCCACATGATAACTACATGCAGCCTTGAAATTAGCGGATGTAATTAGTTTTGGTTTCTCTTCCTTTGCCCATAATGCTTACCACATTGCGTGTGATATAGAAACACACGCTGAAAATGATTGAAATCACATTCAATGATCCCACCATGAAGACATGAAGAACTGAACTGTTTCAGAATTGCAGACTGATCTATACTTTCTTCTGAAATGTTCATGGAATCCATAGGCCGGCAGAGGGAGGGGGGCGGCTCGGAACGGAGGTACAGACCCCAAAATTTTACGACAAACAAAAGAGAGAGAGAAAAATCCCAAAGTGAAATGCAATTTCTGAATATTGTTTCAAAATCTAACACAATAAATGACGGCCTATAATACAGTGCAAGATCGTACACTCTAAAAAATAAAGTGCTAATTCAGCTCTTAAAGAGCGTGCATAGTGACTGCACTTCGGAGTGCTGATTTTTCTCGTTCAAATTTGAACTAGACAAATCATCACTCCGAAGTACAGTCACTATACACGCTCTTTAAGAGCTAAATTAGCACTTCATTTTTTAGAGTGTACGCAGATTTTTTTTCGGGGGGGGGAGATGCATACAACGTTAAAAAATAAAAACTCTTGAGGAGGGTGTTGCATATCCTAAAGCGAATTTAAGGATTTCGTGCAGTCTCTTAGTGAATTTCGTAACAATTTTCAGTACCAAGATGTAAGTTTTCAAAATTTCGGGGGGGGGGGGGGAACTTCCCCTACCCTCATGCTCCATATAGGGCCATGTGGTTTGGTTGTCAGTGAAGGAAAGGGGGTTAGGGGGTTGGTTTGAGGTAGCCGTTTAATAAAACTTGTTAGATTTTTAATTCAACAGTTAAAAGCTTCTGAAATCATTCAATTTGATTGGCTGAGAGCAATTTTGTTGTGCATTCGTTGATACATCAAGCCTTTATGAAACCGACCCTGGCGAGTGCACGACAGCCCAAATTATAACGGTTTATTTTCAATCGGTCTCATGCGAATTCGTCCATTTACCACTCGTCTACTATATCAATAATGTTCTACCATATATGAACTATCGATAATGGTCTAATTGCCATTTCGTCCACTCATCGTTTCGTCTACTTACCGGTTGGTCCGATAGCCATTTAGTCCATATACCATTTGGTATCATTGGACTAAGTTTTAAAGTGATTGGTTAACATTGGTTTGACTTTTAAAAAATCTGAGCTAGAATAGGCTACACTTGTCACCTGTGTCTGAGATATGTTCCAAAAATGAATCCCAGAAAAATTGCGTTCAAAAATGATTGTTTAGTGCTTCAAAAATTGAAAAGTGACCGGAAACACCATCTTAATTTCATCCCATACACTTATGCGTACTATTTAGGTGTCTATAAGACGCCTATTTACAAAATAGGGATTTGCCTTGTAGTTTTAGCTTTTCATTCTCAATAATGGTTGTTTTCAGGGTTTGTTAGTTCTAATACATGCACTTGTACACATGTTTCATCTTGGTTTGAGATTATTTTTTAAATCGGCTGCTCACAAAGTTAAACAATACCTTTAATTGGGCAAACGAATTAAAAGAAAATGGATATTAGACCAACTGGTGATTAAACATGTTATACGAAATGATGACTGGATAAAATGATAACTGGACCAAATTGTAGTTATACGAAATGTTGATGGACGGAATGGAAAAAGACTAATAGACCATACTAGAAGAAATGTTAACTTATTTATTTATTTATTGATATATTCATATTCCACAATCATGAAAGTACATTTCGTAATAAATCATGCTTACAATGAAAAAATGCATAACATATGCAGGATTGAAACGTAACAATGAAATGAAAAAGAGTGGAGGGGCCTACTAAAAAGCAGAGCTTGTAAAATGTAGACCCCCTATCAAAACTTTATACAAGGGTAATATGATACAAATAGAGTAAACATTTGAAAGGTTGGAGGAGTGGCAACATTCTTAAATGTTGCATTTACCACTTTAAATGGTTCTACCCAACACTAAAAATGTTGGAATCAGCTTTGGATGTAACATTTGGAAAAGGTTGTCACTCCTCCAACCTTTCAAATTTTGATTTAACATTCGAATTTTTAGAGTGTAATGAGTGGACGAGTTGGCAATAGACGAATTGGCAATATTTACCTTTATAACTACAACATGAACAGATTAACTACCATGCACCTTCATTGGATAATTTATATATTTTGGGGGTAATTTGAAAATTATAACAGAAGATCAACTACAGGAGCAAACATTAAATCCCAGTTTTATTTACCCTCGGGTTCACAACCCATATAAATCCTTACACTGCGTTCAAAGAAAAGAGACAAGTTGTATTTGTTGTTACGTAATAACACGATCTAACAGTACATAAGTGCACAGGTAACAAGAAACATCACTAAAAAAGCACGCAAACAATGAATTCTCGTAATTCTTTTGAAGGGGTTTCAAGCCATGTAAAGTAAAAATACTATTGACAAGTTATAAACGAAATCCGAAATTTCTTTCTACTGCAGATATCACTTGCAGAACAATATTTCAAAGTGAATTTCTCTAGATTACTCTTAAAAGATTGAAAGCAAATGGCACACAAGACTAATTAGTCAAATTATAAAAAGGATAGTAGATAAGAAGGGGTTGATGATAAGCAAATGCGAGTAAAAGTAAAGGCATGATAATTAAAGAATCACTATCGTGAAGATAAATTGCCTTTTATTCCAATACCAGTTCGGACACAATAAACATCAGGGAATGGACGAAGGATCGATCTTTGCTCATCTTGATTGTTTTTTCCTGAAGAAGATAATGAACTAATATCTTGAACTATATAGAACTTATACGTTCTATGGCCTTGCAGTAATTATATAATGGATTATAATTATGCTTATATCATTTCATTGCACCCGAATGTCTTTTTTTTCCTTTAGCAAGGCAACAATCAACTATACAACTGCAAAACCGCTCTAAAAAGTTACGATATGTAGTGCTACTTTTTCATAATCAGGGGGTATTACCAAGGTATAGCTAGAGATCCACGTTGACTCATGAATTAGGTTTGAGAGACTCTTGCCATTATTACGTAATAACATAGGCTAACATAGTTTCAAGGTCATAGCGCATGCCTGTTGATAAACATCTTTCGATAATGTCAGAATTTTGACAAGAAACTCCTCGGCTGTTATTCGCAACATCCATGCAGCCAAATGGATGACTTTGCCAAGGGCGATGAGGATTCGTCCATGAAATGTACTTCAGAGGTTTCGAACAAATTTTGTTTGCTCGAAATAACCCCTGGACAAGGGCACGTCCCCCCTCTTTTCAAGTGCTTCGTGCGTTGGTGAATGGAAGGGGCCTAGTCTCAATATATTTATCCGTTGTTATAGCAAAACATGTTATTGTGGGTATGTTTGCCAATTCCAGATCTCTGCATTCGTTGGTAGAAAACGTGGTAGTATTCATACTGCTATGTATGCGGTTTTGATGTCTCTTTATGACCCCAACCACGGGTTTTGAAGCTATGATGCTTTGTCGAGCCGTCTTTTTCATACCCCTTTTTTTTCCCTTCTCCTCGTTGGTATTGAACGCTTCTCTTTCATTAGTTCCATCTTTTTTTTGAGAGAGAGAAAAAATATGATGACAGGCAAATTGAAAGGCTGAGCTGGGTTTTTGAGAAGAGAAGAGCGCTTTACATGTTCATCGGAGCATAAGGGCAAGGGCTCATCCAGGCGTGAGTTTGAAAGGAAAAGAGACGAGAGGGTGCGGGGAAGCTCGGCAGCAGCTCGCCGTAAATATAGCAGCAACGCTATAGAAATGAATTAGCGCGGAAACGAATGTCGGGTGTGTTTTTTATGATATATCGTTGAGCCTTGAGAAGAAGAGCTATTATGTTGGAAGCTTTCGTGACTGCCAAAGCCATCCCTCGCAGAGTTGTTCTGGGGGAGGAATATTTGTATATTCATAATCAGCTTGATACCTGAACGTCGGATCAGTTTATCTATTTTATGACTAGTTGGAGAATCTCTTCTCTGCTCTGTGCCACCCGTTGACTCCAGCGTTCGCATCTATCCCGTACGTTTCGCTCGCTCTCTCAGCTAGCTCATCTCCTTTACACGACTTCGTATCATATTACACTCAGCGTGTATCGCGATTGGTAGATAGTTTTGGACGGTCGGGGAATAGAACGGAGATTGGCTAATCGTCACCTTTGAATATGTTGGAAAAGCTTGTTAACAGCAGCGCCCTGGCCCTGCTCTCGTCCTCCATCACATCAGCTGTCCTTCTTTCCTCGACTTTCATGCTCTTCGCGGCCTACTTGCTCAGGAATAACAGACCTACGGCAAAGGAGAGCCATGCCAAATCCACGGGGTATTTCAGCAAATGGTCGCTCTTCACCCTCGGGCTGGGGCGGTGGAGGGAGCGACTGCCGCCTGGTCCGCAGGCATGGCCGATACTGGGCGATATACCAACATTGGTGAAAATGGGGAAGGAATATGGGGCGGGGGCGCTGACGGAACTGGCCCGGAGGTACGGGGGCATTTATATGGTGAGGATGGGCTGGCCTGGCCCGAGGATGATAGTGATTAGCGATGGGGTGTTGCTACGTGAAGCCTTGATCAAACAAGCCAATATCTTCTCAGATAGGAAAGTTAATGGATTAGTATCAGTGTCATTCCCTGTTGAAGGTAAGTCGAAAATTTCTCAATTTCTAAATTTATCACTTTTTTGTTTCTGTTGCATGTTGGGGTAACTCCCTTAGTTTTTCTATTTGATTTATTGACTGAAAGTAGCTATCATTTTTGCCAACCACCCTTTCAAAATATGCGCATCTCATCCCATTCAATAGACAGGGACAATAGAGTATAGTTACTCTGTAACTCACATGGAAAATTTCAAAAGAGAGAATAATCATAGCCCCCATAAAGTAAGAACGAAGCGTTTAATTGAGTCTTCCTTTAAAAAAATGCATTTCTATAAATCCATGCCCATAAAATGATATGTCTATAGGCCTATATTAAATCAATATTTATCAAAATGTAGGCATTTTGTAAAAACATAGTTTATGACGTGCATGGAGAAAAATGTAAATATTTGGATTGATGAAATTTGTCACCCTTGCCCTTTGAATTTGGTTTAATTAGCAAGGTGACAAAGTTACATCATACGAGCTGATGTTGGCCACAACCGTATAACAGCCTCCCCAAACCATGTTCATCATTTTCTTGTCTAGGTTCGAACCTCTGAACTTCTTGTTAGACCAGACGATAAACCACTTTGCCACCTTAAAAACCGTCATTACCATTGATGGAAACATTTACAAAACATTTTTTGATACCCCCCAGTACATTTTCAACCTGAAGCTCCCCTTTGATTGTTTACTTGTTTCAATTGTTTATTTGCCTTTTTATCTGTTCAATAAGATATGCCGATCTAGTTGATACACCTTGATTAACCATTTTGTTAACCATTTAAATTCCCGTTAATTTATCTATAAAACCGAGATAATCATAAAAGCAAATGTTATAATTTGGCCTGTAACTAAGGTCGTCGAGTTTTTATACTCTTCATCATGCGTTCATATTTACATTCACGATTCAGGCGACCAGCTTGATACAATAGTTACTTTGATCAAGGTCAAAACAATTTGTGTTTAGTCAATACGCTCCTTATGGGGGCTTCCTGTATGACCAGGGGTCCGTTGCAGAAAGAGTTGCAATCAATCGCAACTTTAAAAATCATGCGCAACTTGATTTTCAACCAATCAACAGCGCGCATTTGGGACTTACGATTGATTTGTAGGCTTACGTTTAAACGCAACTCTTTCTGCAACGGGCCCCAGGTCACACAGGGGGTAAACCGACCCCAGATCGATCAACACCATTGCGTTATTTTGAATGGCATTACATCGGTCGGTTTGGAGTCAATTTCGTTGGTGTGACTGATGCAATTATGTAATACATTCAAGGACTAGACATTTCTGCAAAAATGATTACAAAAATGCAAACAAAGTCTGTTTTATCATTTTATTTTTAAAATAAAGAATCCCACCCCTATCCCTCTTTCTATTATGGTTTCTCTGTGAATATGACATTCAGCATTGTTCTTCAACAATTCGATGGTTTATTTTGGCGCTTATCCCAGTTCGATGTGTTTATATCCTTGACGTTATCATACAATGAACATTAATGTGTAATTTGAGAAATAACATTGGGGTTAAACAGGGAAGAGGAGGGATGACAGGGGTCAACATTTACCAAATATATTGGCATTAAAAACAGAACCTATTCATTTTGAAAAAAGTGCCCCTTTGGTGTGATAGGGCCTACACATATAAAGATTGAACGTTTATATATATATATATATATATTATATAAATAATGTACAATATATTGTACAATATACTGGATTATATGTACGACAAATATAAAATTATCCCGAGTGCAGGTTTATTTCACCGAGGCCGAAGGCCGAGGTGAAATAGGCTTGCACGAGGGATAATTTTATATTTGGAGTTCATATAGTCCAGTAATATTGTATGATAGAACGTTCACTATTTATTATAGTAAATAGATCCCTTAATCTAAGCCCCCCATCATGGATTTTGCCATCCAAAAATCGAAAGTTATATTGTACATATGTACAATATAACTTTTTGAAGGGAGGTCACGTGGTACAAATCCAGCCAATCACAGCTCGTATTTTACTACCACTATTTACTATATATATATATATATATATATTTATATAAACTCTAAAAAATGGAATGTTAAATCAACATTTGAAAGGTTGGAGTGACAACATTTTCTAAATGTTGCATTACCACTTTAAATGGTTCTACCCAACACTTAAAATGTTGGATTTAGCTTTATACAAAATTGGATGTAACATTTGGAAAAGGTTGTCACTCCTCCAATCTTTCAAATGTTGATTTAACATTCCATTTTTTAAAGTGTATATATAAAACCTCCCATATTGGGCCTCTTATAATTTAGTTGGTATCATATATCTTGCTTCATAGGGGACAATAAGAAATACATATACATCAACCAATAGATAGCTATGAATTCATGATTCCAAAATGCCCCCTTCAGCTCGCTCGCGTCGCTCCCTTGTAATTTTCCAGAAATCATACACCATGTCTCAAAACACAAGTTTCTTATACTTTTCTTGTCCATCCCGCGTATAAAAGTTGTTATAACAACTATAACAACTGTAGTTGTTCGCAAAACACATGGTATAGGCCTATAGGCTTTATATCAAACCTATATGCTGAAGTAAAATTTTCCCCAAACTCAAAACACGTACTGTACAAACTGTCGTGATATTCTTACGTTGGCCACTATTATGGTTATACATGTAGACAAAGGTAAAAACAATTTGTGTTTAGTTTCTATTACATACTAAGTTACAGCCATGTTGACTTAATCACTTGTAGTCTCAAATATATATTATGTTGATAAATATACAATCCCTTTCAATGATCGTGAACCGAAACAATTTTAACCGAGACCCACAATGCAAAGTATCTGTTGTGACTTTATGAGACGCGTTATTAAATGGGTTCTCCAAGTCTTAAACTGATATTTTCTAAATAGAAAGAGTATACAATTTAACGAATGGAAAGCTAAAAATTCGATCAAAATCTGATAAGGATGATGATGATACTAGTGAATTTCAAAGTATAGCAATATTTTATGAAAACAGTTGTATGCATATGCAATTGGTTGGCCGATGGCGCCATGCCCCCATTTCCATTATGTCATATTTTATCCCATGAAATCCAAATTATTTCATATTTTCATACATGTGTGTAAAATATGTTTGTGCAATTAAAGGTTCCAAATGAAACAAAATACACGAATGAAAATAACACAGTGTAAATGAATGACTTTTCATTTCTGTTATTTCAACTATTATGTAAACTTAGGTGTAAAATATGTTCATCCAATGCAAAGTATAACTGTGGTGTTAAAACTGACACCATGGTGTTAAAGAGGACCACACCCTGAGGTGCTAAAATAACACCCTAGAGATTGAACATAACACCAAAGAGTGTAAATGTAACAACCATAGGTGTTGTAATATCACCTATAGGTGTAAAACTAACTCCACAAATTTAACACCGGTGTAAAATAACTGGTGTGGTCCACTATGTACACCGGTTAACACCACAGTTTTGCTGTATAATAATGACAATCAAAATGGTAATCATTACCGTTTTGAAATCCAAATATTCTGTACGTTATCAAACGAATGAATAACAATAATTACGTAACACAATGAAAGGCTAACTTGTCGAGATAAAAATTGTTTGGAAGTAATCAATAATATAATCAACATAAAGTGTTATGATATTTTTATATACATTTTTATATTTCTTGTGATATTTTATTTTAACTATATGTAAAATATTTACAAAATATTTACCGCATGACGTCACTTATCGTGCCATATTGTGATTCTGTATCAGGGTAATATAACCTACTATTGCATGGTAGTCCCGTATGGTTTATGTATACACGGTTTGGCATGGGGGCATTATGACAATGAAATGCATGATTGACGTAACGTTTCAACTGATGATACACGCGGGTATGTACTGCATGATCAACCCTCAATATCAAGGCTATGCAAGATGGGGTCGCGGTAGGAATCCTATTGGAGAATGTCATCTCTCAGAAGAGAGAGAAAGGGAGAGATAGTGAACAAAAGGAAGAGAAGGGGAGAGAGAAGGAGAGATGGAGATAGGGGGAGAGAGAGGGAGGGGACGGTGGACTTGGGGATTCCAAAGCAGATCTTGTTTTTTACGATATGAAAAAGGATTTTCATTACGGGGGTAACCAGCTTGTCCCGCCGAAAGCTGTCCCCGACCGGGGAAAATCGCCCTTCCCAACTGCATTCGCATGATTGAAAAACAAAACTCGATAATATGTACTGTTTACCTTATTAACCTTGAACGCTGTACACAGATTACATGTATATTTAGGGCGGCGCCTATAAGAGGGGGCAGGGGCGACTGCCCCTATCATACGACGAGTAGTGAAAAGGGAGGAAAATAGGACAAAATAAAAAAAATATATATAGGGACACAATTAAAGAAGAGTATTTAAATGAGAGGTCCATTGATAAAGTAAAACTTATTTAACATGTTTAAAAACCAACGAGAAGCACTTAAAGAAAAAAATGTTTCAAGTTAGCAACTTTAATGGCACATTCATTTTGATTTTGGAATTTCTAAACATTGTAAATTCAATATTCCTCTATATTCTCAAAGCTCCTAGCTGTAAAGTGTCGGTTTTTTCTCTCTCTCTCTTTGTTATCTTGCACTTGTGTCATACACGTTTAAGAAGAAAGTGACTCGTGCTCCCTTCAAATGCAACCCTGATAGCTACTTTTGGATAATTTGTACACTGACACTTTGCACATCTGCAGGGCACAGTTAGCTACATTTTGCACTCTTTTAGTTGCAATTTTTTCTTTCTTTTTCTTCCTAAATCAACACAACACTTGATTACTTTCCCTTTAAGTGCTTTAGACTCAAAGATAATATTATTGTCTATGTATTGTCTATGTCTGGCGCTATGTTGTATCAATGATAATAATTTGAAGGTCAATTGCTTTAGAACTCTCATAACTCGATACTTAAAGTGACGACGACGTAGTTTTGATGTTCATGGTCATACTCCTCTTTTCGCAAAAGATGTAAGGTTCGTTCACACCTGAACTTTCCAACGTAAAACATTACTTTTTTAACGAATGGGTTTTTAAAAAATTTGTGGATAGTATTGGTGTAGGTTTATGTAATAAGTTGGTCATACAACTTTTTAGCAAGTTTGTTAACCCTCAAATGGAACTTACAATGTTTTTTTGTATAGAAAATTAATCTAACTTTAAGCTAACAACAACAACACCAAAAATAAACTCAGCAACAAATTTAAGACGATATCATAATTATTGAAATGAAATTCAAACTCAAGTTTGTAGTATTCACTTGGCAGACATGAATATTATATATTTAAATATTGTTTAAGTTGGGCAGAAAACTGACGAAGTCATATATCTTTTTTTTATTGTAGAATTGAAACGCTGATGCACATGAGGGTTATGGTTAACATTTAGCATGTTTTTATGTTGTTGTTTGGGAATATGCAGTAAAGGTATGAATTAAAATGTCCGGGGTGACAATGCCCCTTATACTATAGCTGTCATGGTTCGTAGTTTGTACAGTGGGTGTTGGTAGCTCTACATCATGGGTAAGAATGCCATGTCCGTGGCGTCGCGGGAATCTTACAGGGGGACAATATTTGTGAGGTCACGTGATTGGTGGTTGCGTCTGTCCACGAGACTTCCCATTCATTTTGTGTAGACCCAATAAAGCCTTCATCCATCTCCCCCTCCCCATCTCTCTTTCTTTCTCCCTCTCTTTCTACTCTCTCTCTCTTTCTCTTCTATTTCCTCTGTCTATCTCTTCACCTTCCTCTGTCTATCTCTCTCCCTCTCATCACTTTTCTGACTCTCTCTCTTGCTATCATCTCATGCTATCCCTTTCCCTCTCTGCTCTATCTTCCCCAGTCCCCTTTCCGTCCCATTATTTTCCAAATCTTCTCCCTCCCACCCTCTCCCTTTTCTCCCTCCTCCAATGTTTGCTAAGTCTTTCTATATGAAACAAAAATTTTCACAATATTATATTTTTTCTATGAATTTTAAAGGTAAAATAGTCATTTAAATACTAAATACCTTACTAATAAATTACATATGAGTGCAAGCAAGTGAATTATCTATGTATAAAACATCACAAAGTGTACTATAGAGTTTATGATAAAACTATACATAGCAATGTTTTCCGGCTTTAAGCCAGGAGCCCCGCATTTAGGGCCAACATAATTCATTTTTCATGTTGTTCGTATAGTTTTATCATTATCATAACCTCTATACACTTTACGATACAGAAGAAGATGAACTGAAGTAACCCAGGCTTGAATTGAATGATATTTTATTCTCCTTATGTCCTTAGTATGATCGATTTTCTTTTTGTTCGATCGACCATAATAGACTCTTAAAGGAAAAAAAGATGTATAGAAGTCTTTTCCTACACCGCTTATCGTTTTGTAAAGATGGCTTTTCAATCTTCTATGTTGAAAGGGCGGGAATTATTTTCATCCTCTATTGTTAAAACGCGCAGACAATAACTATTATTCTGCGCATCCCTTTCTGTTTGGAATGTCGGCTGATCTCTGTTACTTCTCTCCCTTCCTCTCCCCCTCTATCTCTCTCTCATTCTTTTTATCTTCCATTTCTTCCCTCTCCCACCTCTCTCTATTCATAGTCTCTTCTTTCGCGTCTCCCATCTCTTATTCTGGACCTCTAGCATGTCTAGGAAGAACAGAACCATTATATGAATGGCTCTGAATAGAGTGATCCATCCGTATATTTTTATGTTCATGTTTATTATATTCATATGTAATATCATATTATCTTGTCCAATGTGTTTTATTGTGATTTTTTTATACCGTAAATAAAACCAAACAAACCAATATCCCCTCTCTTTTACTATGTATATATCTCTCTCCCTCGATCTTTATATCCCGCTCTCTCCCCCTCACCCCCCCCCCTTTAATTAAAATGTTCGACAACCCAATATATCAGACTTATCTGCATGCTCTGGGAAAAGGACAGATTTATTCAAACATATTCTTTCCGGTAACATTTTGTTTAGCATGCAGCTCTTCATGACGCAATCTATTTTAGCTGTAATGGTTCCCAATCTCACGCGACCTTCACATTTCACAGAAGTGTTGTTTTTTCAAGACATATTCGATGAAAAAAAATGTACATTTTGCCAACTTCAAGCTCTACAAGTCACGTCTGAGTGAGGACTTGACAAAAAGATAACTGTGAATAATAATAACAAAAAAAAAACGTGTGAAGTTTGGCTGGGGTTATGGTTACATTTAAAGGTATTTTTTCCGTAAGAAAATTTTATAGGTTTCCATGCGTATCCCTTCCCTTATTTGGCTGCTGTGCTTCAAGCAGAATTTTGCTTAATATATAATTTATAGTTTGCCAAGTGCTATATACATTTCCCCCCATTTAAGTTGGCTCGCCACACTGTCTAACTCTATAATTACAAAATTTTCATTTTGTTATGTACCTTATGCCATAATGTTTCTGCATTGTAAATTTGTTTTGTACATGTATATCCATTCCAATAAATGCAGAAAATTCTCCCCCCCCCCAAAAAAAAATGCATTTGTGAGTAAAAAAAACAAGTAACTTACGGTTTCACGTCCTCTCGGAGAGATCCACACAATGAATCATGCATATATACAATACAGTGATGATGTTTGTCAATTCTCGGCACAAGTGGATATCCAGGGACCCCAGACAAGAAGTCATTCTAAATTGATTAGATCATCAGCTATTATTATGGCGGCCATTTTGACTGACTGATGTCGTCTGTCTCCGTATGTGACTCAGTCTATATAGGTAGTTTTCCTTCTGTCGTTCTCTCCGTACACAGCAAAAACTGTGGTGTTAACCGGAATACATAGAGGACCACACCAGTTATTTTACACCGGTGTTAAATTGGTGGTGTTAGTTTGACACCTATAGGTAATATTACAACACCTTTGGTTGTTACATTTACACTCTTTGGTGTTATGTTCAATCTTTAGGGTGTAATTTTAACACCTCAGGGTGTGGTCCTCTATTAACACCAATTGGTGTCAGTTTTAACACCACAGTTTTTACAGTGTATGTTTGTGTGTTTGTCTGTCCGTGTGTCAGAGCATGAAAAATGGTCCCGTGACATTTGCTCTGGCGACAATTGCTCCGCTGAAAATTCCACACACTCATGGAATGACCAACTGCAACCCTGGATATAATTCCCCATCAAAAACATATCCTAAGCCTAACATAAAACCCTATTGCGACCCTATATCTTAGACGAAATAAAGCCCGGAGCAGTTGTCGCCGGAGAAACTGTCGTGGATGCTAAAATGTTATAATGCAGTTAATGAAATGACAGATAACATTTTGATTAAAGGTCGATTCCTCACGGATGAAAGCATGAGCATACTTCTCTTTGTAGAAATAAAAAAAAATGCTAATTTACTTTTAAAAATTGATTTCATGATATGTGGTTTACCCGATGTATTAATGTCTTTCGTTCGTGTACTTATGTGGTTATTCGAATACGATTTACACATAACTTATACACGACAAATATTACATAGCGTTTCAATAAATCATGGACCTACAGAGTGGTAGGTCCATGAATAAATCAACTTTTACCAGATTACCTCCCCGACCCCCCCCCCCTTCCTCATCGCCCACCCTTTCTCCATTAACCCTTCATCCCTCACTGCTTATATTCTACGTGGAGCGTTGTGGCCCAGTGGATAAGTCTTCTGACTTTGAAACAGAGGGTCGTGGGTTCGAATCCCAGCCATGGCGTAATTTCCTTCAGCAAGAAATTTATCCACATTGTGCTGCACTCGACCCAGGTGAGGTGAATGGGTACCCGGCAGGATTAATTCCTTGAATGCATGAGCGCTGAGAGGCAGCTCGAGCTAAAGCCGGGGTAATAATAATAATAACAACGCGCCTCGGAATAGAATATTTCTAGATAGATGGCGCTATATAAATGCCTATTATTATTATTATTACGTCTTTTATTCCTTCTCTCCTCAGTCTTAGCTAGTCTTCTCCTTCCCAAGAAGTATTTCTTACACGGACCAATATCGTTTATTCCAGTTTCTTTTTGACCTCTTAACAGATTCTTTGGGTAATGAAGGACGTTTTTAAAACAAACAGAGAAATAAATAAAGAAATGCCACCAACCGTCTTTTCGTGCTTGTTTTTCATATTTGGATTTCTCTCTCTCCCTCTCTTTCTCTCTCCCTTTGAGACGCTGAGGCTACCATGTTTATCCCTTTACATCCCTCTTTAACGCAATCCTTAAATTACCCCTGGCCCATTCCTTAACATTCCTCCAAGTCTCGGCTTTTCTTATTGTCCATCGCAATAATCCCACTTTAAATACATGTAATACACTCCTCCCAGCTAGCCATCGACTGCTTTCCAAAGCCTTCTTTTCATACCAGACATATTTAGGCCTAATGTTGTCTGCTAAATGCCCGTTCAATAATACACAATGGGTCCTGTATTGTGTAAGTCGGGTTAATAGAGCCAGTCGATATATTTCTTTGTGTTTGATAATAGCATCAAAGAACAAAAATAGAAAAACATTGGTCAATGGTTAACAGTAGGGGGCGTTTTAAACAGAGATTGTGCCATGACTGGTCAGCGCATTCCCACATGAAAGAAGGTTGACAAAAAAGATCTCTCCGCACCAGTCGACATGATCTGAGCAACTGACATCCAGTAAACGTATTTTGTTTTGTAGTGATCTTTATTATTCATTCAAATAAAATGCATACATACATAATCAAGGAAATATAAAGCAAAATGATAATTGCAGCTGTGAATACACACACTGTAGTAAACATAGCAGGCAAATTGTATCAAAACAGAGACCTAATCGGAAATCATGCAAAAATAACATTTCATGATGACGTAACATTACCGATATGTAAAAATCGATGACAAAATATAGGCCCCTACTTGTACATGTCACATGTTAACAAATCACAGCTTTCTAATTCTGACGGATTTTTCACCAAACCTTCACCAATGTTTTCCTATTTTCCTGCTTTTACGAAAAACAACATCAGAACATCAGGGTGAACTTTTAAGTCTATTTTAATTTATATTATTTTAATAATATACGGTATATGTTATAATAATAAAGGATTTGTGTAGCGTACGTATCCACCTTGCTAGGTGCTCAAGGCGCTCCTATATTGCCCCGGGTAAGCTGTACTCTACCGCTCCGGTGCGCACAGCTTTTTGAGAAATTACTTCCTGCCGGTACCCATTTATTTCACATGGGTTGAGTGCAGCACAATGTGGGTAAATTTCTCGCTGAAGGAAAACACGCCATGGCTTGGAATCGAACCCACGTCTTTCAGATTAAAAGATTATTATTATTCATTATTATTATTATTATTTTTTTTTTTTTTTGGGGGGGGCTTCCCCTGCCTCCGCTTCATGCAAACATATTATACTAGACAAAATAGATCGAAAATCCTCATTTATAATTCAATCGATGCATGGTTTCTGTATTATCAAGGAGGTTTGATTTATGTTATATAAACAAGAGGTAAAATAAAAGTACGTTAACACAAGAGGTCTACAGAGCGTAAGAAAATCAAAACCACTGCAAGTACAAAACCAAAACCAACCCAGTCAATGCACTATTCTATTGTGTGGTTTTGTGCATTTTTAATGCAGCTATTCAATATATGAAAGTATATTCAGACAAAATACCCTGGATCCTGTAACACAAAGGTTAGGCGATTGATCGTACACTGTAAAAACTGTGGTGTTAAAACTGACACCAGTTGGTGTTAATAGAGGACCACACCCTGAGGCGTTAAAATAACACCCTAGAGATTGAATATAACACCAAAGAGTGTAAATGTAACAACCATAGGTGTTGTAATAACACCTATATGTGTAAAACTAACACCACCAATTTAACACCGAGTGTAAAATAACCGGTGTGGTCCTCTATGTACACCGGTTAACACCACAGTTTTTGCTGTGTAGCGATTGATCGTACGCTTGATTTTCATGATTAATTGTACACTGTAGTCAATGGAATCAATCGTAATAAAATGTTCTACGATCATTGCTTAGGTTTGTGTTACGGGCTCTGTTTTCATGCCGGGCTTTTTTTTGTTGTTGTTGCAAAGTTGGTGGCAGAAAACTAATATTCTGTACAAAAAGCAACATGGAATAATACAAGGCGAATATTCAATCAATTTTTACATTCACTGCCTGTACATATGGTAAGTTCAGTTAAACAATGAAAGACCATAAATCATTTGTAAGCGCAAATGAAATAAAATACATTGAAGTCTGTGGCGTTACGAACCACAAAACGAGGAGGCGGCTCAATATGGTGTCTACGGGGCAAAATTGCTAAGAAGTATCGAGCGAGAGTTTTCCTTTTATTTTTTTTTTCGAAAATCTAGTATTATGTTGATTTTGTAAATAATCATCATTTTCTTTTCTTTCATTTTCTCCTTTTCCTTTTTCTCTTGGGGTTAGTTCCACAGCCTCCCATTTACGCTTTATTAATTTATTTTTAATTCATTGTTTAGATTTTATTTCATTTTATTTACTCATTTTGAAAATATTCAATTAATTTAGTTATTCCTTTTTTAATCACTATTTGCTCATAATTTTATTTCATTTCATTTTTATTTTTATTTCATCTTGTTAATTGATTTATTTTTCATTTATTCATTTCTCTATTATTATCATTATTATTATCATTATTATTATCATTATTATTATATTTTATTGGGGAAGGGCAGTGCACCCCACCCCGATCTATACCACACGTTGCACACGTTGGTCCTATTATCCTCCCCTTTAATAAAAAGGACACTTTTCCCTCTTTCAACAGCATCAAACTGCATATTATTCTACCAATAGCAGCGTTTACTTGACAAGCCCCGAATCAGATCAACTTGGTATTCTTTACAAAATAGTACGGTTGTCCAGGCTCGTGTTTGTCAGCCATTGAAGCGTACATCGCTTGCCTGACGTGTGTTCCTCAATCCGGTTCGTTCATGTGAAAACTTATCTATGTGCAAACATATACACATACACACACTCCACACGCGCACCCGTACGCACACGCACACGCACACACGAAACCTTGTTCATTCACAATATCAGTAAGAGAAAAGTACAGTGTGTAAATTGAAAACAGTAGTAGTAATGCACATAGTTATTAATACAAACGTTAACGTTAAGCGTCCTTTATTACTTCATTACCAAAATGAAATAAAATTGCACGATGAATAAAAAGTAGAAAAATGAATTAGTAAAAGCTTAATATCGGCCTTTATTGAAAGAGAAAGACATTGATTTTACTCAATCTTTTCTAAAATCATTTTTTATGTCTGTTTTATTTGATTTTTTTTCTCAATTTTTAAAACCTTTTATTTACATGCAAGCAGCAAAAAAGCGGCCCAGTGGACCAGAATAACAAAGAATAAATTAATTGGATTAATTTGAAAAATGGGCTAAAGGGGGGGGGGGGAGTTATCCCTTAATGCCTTACGTTGGTTTCATCTTAAACCCTTCATTGATCATAGTATCCACACACCCACACACACATACGCATCCACACCCAGGCTTACAAATTTTAATCAATGAACATTGATGATTCATACAGCAATTTCATATTTTATATTTCATCCGAATTCACAAAATCCAGACTCTTATACTTCGCCTCAAATAATAATTAAAATGGAATAAAAAATGACGTTCAGATGGCAAATCAATATTCAAAAGAAATTAATATTAAAAGGCATTGGCAGATTGGGGACAATAGTTCTTCAAAAAGCTAATTTTTTAGATTAATTTTTTTAGATCGACATTTTTAATGACAATTCCGTATAGGTAAAGCACGATTGACTCTCATCAGCAGGAGCAGACTATAAAAAGATGTCTAGCCCGTGCATTTATAATGCAGAAACTCCCTTTCGCCGCCGAGTTTCAGGGAGGTATTACGTTTGAATGGCATGAGAAAGGCACTCACGGCAAACCAATTAATTCGCATTTAACCAATTATTTGGCTGAGCTCGTGGCATCGCTTAAAGGTAACAGTCAAATCATGTTCAGGGATGAGACGTCAAAGTGGATAGATTGTTTCCTTTTTCTCGTCTGGATGTAAAAAAACAACCAAAGAACAAAACAACAAAAACAACACACACACCCTCACACAAACACACAAAACGTAACAAAATCAGGCCGGCTGTTATAGGCGTATACCGTAACTGTTAGAATAATTAGTTTTCTCTTTCCATTAGTATCATCGATGTGACCTAATTTGAAAGGATTCTGCCATGATGTTAATTTATATTTAGGCTTATCTGAATTTGAATTGTTCATGTTGAAAATTAGCATGTAACCTTTATTAATTTCCTTACTCTTTCTTGACCTTAAATCATCTTAAAGTCAGCCCTTATATCGCACCCCTTGCCTCTGGAGAAATTAGACAAACATAATTCGTGTAGAAGGAAAAAGATTGTTTTCATTATTTGAAAATTATTCATATTTGCTCTATAACCTTGTAACATATGGGCCTACAGTGAACTTTCAAGTGCGTTGTTGATTCACTCTTTATGTATGTAATGTATTTTGTTTTTACTCTATTACATACATTGAATTTCTATGATTTATTGAGTTATTTGTTAAACTGTAGGGCGCCTTTGGAAAGCAGTTTTGCATAACTGAAGAGGCATACCCTGCAGTATGAAATGAAGAAAACAAATATAAATAAAATAGAATAAACTGATATTATAATGATACAATGCACCCTTTCACCCTTTTCTCCATGTATTTCAAATCAATTTGAAAAAAAAATGTGAGAGATATAAACTCAGAGATGGTACACCCCCCCCCCCTTTCTAGCTGCCATATCCTTATATTTGATTTATTAACATGTACATATGCGTACTCTCTTTGTATATTTATTCTTTCAATTTTCATTCTTTAATTCACACCCCTGTGTTCCCTTTGTCCTGAGATACTCCCTCATCGATCTTGCCCTCAAAGAATCTATTAAAACGTTCACCTATCACCTTTTTAGCAAAGCGCAGACGACACAATCCGTTTACCTTCCCCCGATAACGGGGTTTCCTACCCTGTCCCCGAGGGATTTTAGACGAGGCAGGTGCGCGCGCCCCGCAGCCGAGTCAAAAGATCCACTCTAATTATATTTCTATTCCGAATCATTTCTGCTAGATTTGTCCAAACATTTAGGCAGGGATGCGCCGTGAGGGGGCACAATGGAAGCTTTTAGCCGGGATCAATAGGGCAGGGGAGAAGATGACAGCGCGTTGTGATATTCATTTTACGGGGTATCAATGTGAACTGTCATTATTCGTTTGTGGTATTAAAAAAACGTGACTTTTGTTAATCATGCAAATTCTTGCCTTTGGGGTAATTCTACAGCATGACTTTTGTTATTGAATGTTTTATTATTTAAAATGCATGTTTGTTCACAATATTGTCGAGATGTGATGTAAAACCATTGATTCGTTGTTTTTGGAATTTCAGTGTGCTTTTCTCTGTTTACAAGGACATAATGCAAATTTCCTGGATAAAAATTATGACACTGATGGATTTTCATATAGTTGAGATTGATTTGATTAACCGCAGCTCTTTGTAAGACGGGGTCCTGATTAGGAATTGAGGCAATACTTGCACACTCGCCCTTAAAAAAAATCATAGTTTACAAATGCAAATTGGCAATTTTCAGTGAATTAATTCTTTCATCATTTATTTAAATTCTTGATGTCCGAACCTTTTAAAACTTGCCCCTTGTTTGAAGATTTTCCCAAATTCCATCCAATATGCATGATATATGCACCAGAACAGTCAATTCAAGAAAAGGGAAAAAATGCCCTAGATATCAGATCGAACGCTTCGCTCTCTCGCTCAAATGTACTCTTGAACATTAATTCTTTCTCTCAGAAATGTTGCATAAGACCCTGACAATTTGTGGAAAACTTATTAAAAATAAGTGATGTAACATAGGCCTATTGTCGGTGCATGAGGGATTAGTGCAATTAGCATGATTAAGTTGATGATAATAAGTTTGTTTATAAGGGTATTTTCGTCACCACCTATGTTCTCCCTTAACATCCTTCCAAATTGAGTCAGCTACCCGGTTACTGATAGGAGTGTACCCATCTACACCCGGGTATGGAGTGGCAAATATAAATAAAAGCATTTTCACTGGGAAGAACGGTGGCTATGACCAGGCCACCTTACCCGCAGTCCGGCTGGGTGACATGACCTTAGACAGCCACCTGGGCTCCGTAACACAAAGATTAGCGATCAATTGCTAAATCGACTGACCAATCAAGATCAATGTTACATGCGCATTTGGTTCACAATACTGACCAGAAACCAATCAGAAGTGTTCTTTCATATTTGCTATTCATCGCTAAGCTTTGTGTTACGAATGTATAATAACGGCACATGTAATGGTTACCCACATTGGTGCGCTTTCCCCATTAATTATAACTAGGGATGCAATTCAACATGTTTTAGAGAATATGTTCAAATTTAAAAAAGAATGAGATCCGCCGAAACTAGTTTTCCTGACTATTTCCTGACTCTCATTGGCTGTTCTCATGTGATGATATCATCCGTCACCCAATCAACGGTATAGGTAGTCAGGATTTATGATTCATTACTTGAAACATCTATAAGCCACACCCCCTTCGTTTACCAATTATGAAGTCAAAAGAACATGACACGCCCATATAGGTGTTATAATAAGTCATAGATAATGACTGAATATTTCCAATTATAATATTAGTACATAACACCTCTTTCTTGCATCATGGAACGTGCAAAGAATGTTCGAGGCCTTGTTCATAAAAAACACAACATGCCACGCCCCATTCGTGCGAAGACATAAACATACCACGCCCTTTTCCCAACTTTGCTTCAGCGTCCTCTGCTATAAAAATTACAGCTATAAAAGCTGAGGGAATGCCTAAAAAATGCTTTCACTGGAAGTTCAAGGTCAAATTGGAACACTCGTCGAAAGTAATGCTGTTATTCCGAGCCCCCGCTCTCAGAATCCTTGACATTTTCGGAAATTAATGTGCTTGATTGGCGCCGCATCAAAAGTGAGCTTCCACAAGGTTAATGCTAAAATAAATCGAATACTAGATTTAAAGATGATATGACGATATATCCATTTCAAGGTCATACGCTTGAAATGCATGTGATGCGACCGGGGATTAATCAAATAACAAGAAAATTGTATAGAGACCCAATCAAACTGTTAAGAAGAATCACCGAACATGACAATAAAAAAATATTAGCTTGATTAGATTAAAATATTTCGAAGTTGAATTAAATTATTAAATTCTCTCTTATCATGGATTTATTCGTGCTCATAATACAAGGGTTGGAAATGGAACGAACATAATGGCCCGTATTTCAAAGTCAGGTTTAAGTTAGACCATAGTCTAACTCTGTGCTAAAATTATGGGAAGCCAAATGTGTCAAAATTTTTATTAAGTTGTATGTTTCTTGTGTTTGCTGTGCTCTTTCCTGATTCATCGATGATGAAGACAATCATCTCTTTATACTTCCTAGACAATCATGACAATTAGGAATGATTTGAGAGCCAAATGAGCCGAAATATGATATCTCTACTGTTAGTGATTTATGTAACAATCGCCTATCCTTACTTAAACCACAACTTTAAACCTGAGTTTAAGTTAAACCCGACTTCAGAATACGGGCCGATGAATTTATATGATTTTGCCTCATATTATATTTCTGTATCATTTCTTTTATTTTTAATGTTTAAACCCATATGAATTGTATGCATGTTTTAGTCGGCCTTGGCAGCGACGCATGTTTTTCTTAAATGAACATTCTTTGTGATTTGACTTGAATTCGAAAATGATCTTGGGGCCATATTATCCACTTCAGACCCATTCAGAAATAATCTAATAAATTACTTCGGACTTTTGGTTCAATCATAACTCAAATAATGATTTTCTTGACTCATGTGCGTTTGGGAATTGTTTTCGTTACAACTTGCATGCAAACAAGGAATAATGAGATTTCATGTGGTTTGATGTACTTTTCAGCTCAGACCAGCGGTAATAATGGCGTGAATGATGTGTATTATGATCGCATGAATGATTGAATGAAAGCTAACAATTGGACTGACTTGTATATTAGATGCAAGTGATACGACAGGTGCTTTGTAGAGAGTCGGATAGTTGGACATTCAAACTAAAAAAAAGGATTGTTGAAAAAATGCAATGTGTTAATGAAAAAAAATATTGAAAATGTTAAAAATCAACCCAAGAATTGGTCAGCATTGTTGTTTTTGGTGGTGATTTTTCATCAAAATTGCCCTTGTTTAAAATGAAAGAAATCGAAATTTTACCAACAATTTGAATCTGTTGACCCATCACCCTTTTTTAAGTGCAGCAAGTTATCCAAAACGCGTATATCTAGAATTTGCCTATTTCTTACATTGTAAAGAAACAATCCCAGACATGCCATGAGAGGAATTGCGCATGGTTACTTTGGAAACCGAAATTTTGATTTGATGTTAATTTGTATCGAAACTTCCATTTCTGTGTTCAAAGTAAGACAGGATAAACGAATGTAACATAGCATAGATGCATTATGTAGAAAATTAATTTACATTTGAAACCCTATATAGGCCAATATAAGAATCAGAAAGCCATGTGATGTGAGTTAAAACGCAGGAGGCCGACGCGACGCCCTGAGTGTTTTGCTTGATCGTGGTGATCTTGAAGACGGCCTCGAGTGTCGAGTGGTGGATTTGCAATCGGATGCTGATTTGAGCGTGATACGTTATGATTCGAACCCCTGACCCATTTTCCCCCAGTGCCTGTGCGCCAGGATCACTCGATCTCGCCCCTTGTTTCCTGAGATCATCAAGCCATCCTCCGAATGTGGTGATATGAACTTAATTCGATTTGTCTCAGCTGTTCTTTTCCCCTTGGGGCAAGGTAGTTTCATAATGACTTTTAATATCCGACCGATAATTTCTTAAGACTTTTAATTCAATTTCACCCACATCATACCTCTAGCCCCCTTTGACCATGCATGCTTTCATCATTAGGGGTGGATCCAGGATCTCATAAATGGGGGGGGGGGTAGAAAGTAAATGTTAATTCCTTTTGTAATAATAAGAGAAAAAAAATTCGTTCCGAAAAGGACGTTCATCATTGTCCATTGCATCCCTCACACGAAATAAGGTACAATATGCACTGTAGTGCATGTACTACATGTACTATATCTCATAAGAGACCATTCATAAACAATCATAGCCAAAAGGGGCCCAACCCCACGTGCCCCTTCCTCGATCCCCATTTTGCTATCATAATAAATGTTCTTGATGAGGATGGGGGGGGGCATTTTTCATGAAACAAATAATCAGTAATCAGTATTTGCCTTCCTATAGTGTAACAGCGGGGGCGGATCTCCAAAGGCCTCCAAATCGGCCGTTACTTTTTTTCCCCCAGATCGATTAAAAAAAATTCTGTGTAATATTCATCATGGACGGATCGGTTGAATAAATACAAATAAAAACAAACAAATCGCCATTTTCGTCCGTAATCGATATTTGCAGATTTTTATTACTTTTTGCAGTTAATTTGAACAAACTACAAAGAAGCATGTAGGCAAAGGACTACCTTCCCACCCCACCCCTAAGAGAGAGAGAGAGAGAGAGATAAAATAAACGACCCCCTTCAAAAAACCCCCAACAACATAAGTTTATACTTGCCATGTAAGCCATATCATTTACCGTAAGTGTTTGGACTTAATCCCTTTTTCCTTTACGATTTTATTTTCCAAGGATACATGCACTGGGGGAAAAATAGCTGGTTATTGTAAAACAAATTTGATTTCATGAAAATCATTTTGACGATAGTTTACGAAACCGCTGTATCATGGGAGAGTCGGATGGGGAAAAAGAAAAAAAAATGGCTACATTATTATTCCCCAGGATTCAGTTTGCTTGTTATGTCGTATTATGTCCACATTATAATCAAACAACTACTATAATACCGCACCCGCTTCATTGTGACGTCACTATATAACATGAAAACTCCTCAGGGCTTCTGTAATCCTTACACGGGGTGAAGTTCGTCCATTACCAACGCACGTTCTTCTCTCTGCCATTTTCTGCTTTTCTGTTAAACCTTAACATATATAGATTGAGTTCATTGGTGTAGAAATCATCCAAATCAGGCATGATGGTTTCTCATTGAGCAGCGAGACAGGGGCTTAGACTCTCTTTAGTCGTTTCCCCCGAAATGAGTACGCAGTTTTCATGAAAATTTCCCCCAAATGGGTAATTTTATCTAAGTTATTTTGTAATAGATAAACTGAATCTCTTTCATCTTTGTATTATTGGAGGTAAAAATAAAATGTAGTATACTTTTCCTAATCTATAAATCAGAAATGTGATAAATGTTGACGCGGGGATTCGCTCGCTTTGCTTGTTCGTAAATTTCCAGGAATCGGGCGTCATTTCCAACATAACAAGCTCCATCAACATTTCGTTTGTTAATTACGTCAACACAAGGCACTTGAGGAAGAAATTATTCTATCAATGGAACAATCCTATTATGGTACATTTTGAAGATTTTTTTTTGTGCCCGGAACGTCATATTGTTTTGAACCATATGCCGACTTCCGGCCTTCCGCCATCCTTTCCATGTCATTTGCCATTCAATTGGTTTAATTTGTTCATTATGTTGAGATGGATGTACCAGTCATCTTTGGTCTGGACCTCGTTAAAATAATTGATCCATCAATCAACGAAGAGATCACTTAACCAAAGGTATTTACAGAAAACAGCGTAATTAGCTAAGCCAAAAACATTAGTATGAGCAGTTCACATCACTTTTCTTTCCCCGACATCATGGACATGCCCCTAAACCTTGGATATAAATTTTTAGGCGCAGATTTTAATTTTTTGGGTGACGGTGTAATGTGGCGAAAATATAAAGGGCTATAAGCTTTGAGTAGGGCACATTGGGAAATATGGCGTATCAGATGAGGGCAGGCCTGGGGGGCATTTGGATCATGTGCCACTTTAAAAAAGGGTTTAAAAAGTGATGGAGAAAAGAAAAAAGAGATTGCAAAATAGGACAAAATGAATAAGAAAATAGAAAGAAAAGGGGAAGAAAAAACGGGAAATCCCTAAAAAGGTATAGATGGTGCAGATGGATAATGTGAAGCCCTCTCCTGTCCTGATTTATTGCTATGTCAGGTAACGTCTACAGAAAGTAATTTAGAGATCATTTGAGGGTAACTTTGTAGTGTGAACGGGCTTCCGGTTTTAAAGATGCGTTTACTCATGCATGATGATGGGTTCGTCATGGGGGTAATTATGTTTGCAAAAGTGAAACACTGATGCAACATTTTTCTGTTTATCAATCTAATGCGCGAAGAGCGTTTCTGCCTCAGATGATTCATGATCACGATGAGGCTCAGGTTTCTTGCAAACTTTTTATCGTTTCAGCTAATTAGCTAGAGTTTGGGCGGACCTAGGATGTCAGATATACTGGGACATAATGTGTGATGATTTTCTCATCAGTCAATGGCAAGTAAAACAGGGATAGTTGTTGCATATCCCTGATGGCAAGTAAAACAATTGGAGAGAGTTTAATTAGAAAAATAACGTTTTATTTACCCAAGAGTAGCTACTTTAGTGAAAGTGCTCTACCAGCTGGACCTGCATAACATACTATGCTATTATTACCCTTTTCCAATCCAAATGCTGCCTATAATTATAGCAAGAAGGCAGAATTTCACATTTTTATAAGTATTCGATAAGACTTGTTGGTAAAATTTGCCACAGGCAGCATCATTAGAAGTTGTTTGAGAATACAGAATACCGTTTTGAGTCTGTTTTTATCTTGGATGTCACCTCTCCTTTATTTATATGTTAAGTTGTTTAGATCGCACTCCCCGTCAGTTACCATGGCAAAATCCTATCTTCTCGATCGTGGTCTCGTGGTTATGACACTCGTCTTTCAATGTGAGGGACGTGAGTTCGATTCCAAACCATGGCATGTTTTCCTTCAGCAAGAAATTCATCCACATTGTGCTGCACTCAAGCCAGGTGAGGTGAGTGGGTACCTGGTAAACTTATTGCTAGGGTAATAATGCTGCATCGTTATAAAGTGCTTAGAGACTTCTATAAGCAAGTATATAAGCAATGGCGTAGCTAGGATTTTTGATTTTTTTCCTGGGGGCACTGGGGGTCCTTGCTTTTTCCGGGGGGGGGGGGGGCACCGGCCATTTTTTCTGATGTGTGTGTATGTGTCACAAGGGCGGATCCGACTTTCGCCAATAGGGGACGGGGCCAGAAATTATCTTCACCTATATTTTCCCCGATCAGTCACTTCTTAGTTTTATTCTTATAAAACAACATAAACATGAAGTAATCTCATAAGCCTTATAAAAAAAAGTGCGAGCGCGAAGCGCGAGCGATTTTTTTTTTTTTACTTTCATGTACTTTGTCCCAAAAATTTAATATTCTGGGCAATGTTATGTGTGATCCTGAACAAGATTCGTATGTAACTAGATGGTTACTGCGTACGCCAAGCACGAGCAGAAATTTGTATTAACTGTTCTAGCATTATCTAAAAGGGACCTGTTAAGGACTGCTTACAGTTACCCACGAAGACGGTATATATTTCAATAATGCGAGCGCGAAGCGCGAGCAAATTTTTTGACATTCCGACTTAAAAAATGGTCATTCTAAGCACTTTTTGTATTAATAAATCGGATAGGTATGTAACTAAACAATTGATGCGAGCGCGAAGCGCGAGAGGAAGAAGATTGAGATTTTAGACCTAAAAGCAGGGTACTCTATTCATATTTTGTAAATCATTATAGTTAATTGGGTATCAATAATAATGCGATGTGAAACTTGATAATTTAAGTACATTTTGAATAAACAACATGCAGGCTATCGCGCATGTTTTAGATTTAGACCTAGAATCTGGGCATTCTGAATACATTTGTTTAATGGAACATTATGGAATACACGTAGACAATATGAACTTGGCAAATCAAACAATGTGACAACGCAGCGTGAGCTTAAAATGCTGATATGTAGACCATAAAAGGGACATTTTACAGAGCACTTAAATTTGTAAATGAAAAAATAATGAAAGGTCGATATCCGAGCTAAAATATGTTTTGTATATTGACTTCAAAACTTGCTCCATATCAGCCTATTGAGCAAGATATGAATCTCATCGAACAGGCAATTCTGGAGCGAAGCGCAACGAAAATTTTATATAGTAACATGAAAGATTTTTTTTGCAAGTCTTCCCCTCACATTATTTCATTCACTCGTCTTCCTCCTCTTATTTTTCTCTTCTTTTTTTCTTCTGTCTTTCTAATTCTTTTGCTTTTTTCTATTCTTCTTTCTCCCTTTTTTTTTGCTCTGCCAATTTTTTTCTGGGGGGCACCTGGGGGGCACACCAAATCTCAGGGGGGGGGCACGTGCCCCCAGGCCCCCCGTAGCTACGCCACTGTATATAAGCAAGTATAATTATTATTACCATTATTATATCAAATATAATTTCGATGAAACTTAATCTTGAAAGTTACACTAGCACTGGCATCTTCCCTAATACACACATGTGGTTGTTACAAAACGGATAATATTTCAGGCTCATCACCTGTTTATTGCGCCCTTGATTTTCAAGGAAAATGTATTTCAAGTCACGTGCCCAAATATTATTAAATTATTGTTCGCTGCTGAGTAACCTGATTAATACATGCATGCTTGTAGGTCTCTAGTTACATTTCGATAGGCCTCCTGCAGTGTTTTGTTAAATAATGCACCTTTCGCACCTGTGGCAAATTTTATTATCTATTAGTTTCTCTTTATTTTTTTCCATTCCCATTTTTCTGGGAGGGGGGGGGGCATACTGAAAAGATTGATAAACTGTATGGTCTTTGTAATTGTTTCTCTGACCTGATAGGTCAGATGGGGGGGGGGTGGCATCATGCCAGTCTCGTCAAGAATATATCATTGTGCATGTATAGTGGACACAGTTATATCATTTTCAACTAGGGTCTATATCCCCCCTCGCCAAGACCCATGTGCTCATATTATCACGTACATTGTATCATTATCATTCTAAGCATGTTGTCTGAGCATATACTCTCTCATGATTGCTTGATTCATGCTGTTTTGATGTGAATTTGTGTGATTTAATTTGCACAAAATTTAGGTCCATTTATTTTCCGAGGAGAATGTTTCTTTTTTTTTGCTAAGGATAGTGATTTTAGATTAAAGAAAATTGACTGTACGAAAATTTTCAATCCTTGGGGAGTATTTCATGAAAAAAATATGTGATTTTCAATTACTTATATGCGCTCATCCACTCAGAATCAAGGATTTATAGTAGCTTCTAACAGTACGGTTAGTAAATTAATGAAATGCGCCACTGTTTTGTCAAAAAAATGTCGGAACAAGGTAAAATAATCGTCACGTAAAACGGCAAAACATGATAAATGCCAATTTAAAGTCAATTATCTAAGTACTGCATCTTATGATATTGATGGTATGCAAAATAAAAGCTGGTATCTAAGTTTTTTAAATGATTTGTGGAGTCATGCATGTTTACAAGTGGCACACGAAGGATTCCATGAAGACAAGAAATACGTAAATGTTTGAGCCTTTGTGCAACCGACTGAGCGTAACCAGGGCAGGGGCGGAAATTTCTCCCAAAAGGTAGGGGAGACAAGGGGCTGGAAAATTTGACAAGCAAAAAAGAAAAAAAAACTCATTACCCCAAATGTAAGGTTATTTCGAAGAAAATAAATTTGACAAGCAAAAAAAAAGTTTATCATCCCAAAATGAATGTTTTATTTCGATTATGAATGTATTTCTTACCATCATAAAAGACCACAAATAGTATTGGGAACATTTGATATTGTGTCCCCCCTACTGTTTTGAGTAGGGGGGACACGTCCCCCTGGGATTTCCGCCCATGAGCGTAGCGAGCGAGCCACTCGTTTTTATTATATGTAATTCAAGCTTCAATTGAAGTATTTGGTGCCCCTTTGTTTATTTGAAAGACAATTTGCACCAAATGTAAATGTGTCGCCGTTGTGGATAAAATGGAAATAAAATCTTGATTATTATGGAAGAGAAATAGCCCCCAGATTTGAATTGAATAATTTGATCGCAGATGACGTAACCCTGACATTCTTTTATTTAAGATCCACCTGGCCTGCTTGATTATTTTTTTCTAATTTAACTGGGCCTAGTTAAGATAATTCGAGTTGAACAAAAAACATAAATCATGTCGATGACAGCAGAACATTAGAATCTTTTGTCACAAGATATTTAGCAGAGGATTTTCCATATTACACGACAGAAACTCATTATCATTTCGGGGCAGACGACACCCAGCTGGGAGCCGTCGGATGCGACGAGTTCCGCCAGGGTACGTACCGGTAGGATATGGGACAAAATGCACGCACAGCGGTGCATTAATTCCATGTCAGCTGCTTCAAACTTCGCAATAACCTTGACCATGACCATGCTTCGCAGCAAGAGGGCGCTTGTACTTTCTACTGGTATAATTGAAGCGGTGGGGTGTGATTGTGATGGTACCTACATTTAACTTTACAGAGAGGGTCGAAACATTTGAAAGCTCGAGGAAATGAAACAAATTTAATTTAATGTGAGGAAAACCAACAGCGAGTAATTAATCATGTTCATCTCTTTTAATACCGTTAATCTGCGATATAATCAAAATGATTCACAATATCCCATCTAATTATCGGTCCTACATTGCCTCTCTGCAGCAGTTTTGAATGTACGTGAAAGTTTCTGATGCACGGGAAGGAGCCAATATAGTTATTTATCATAGTAACAATAGTTTTAATTTACTTTATTTCATACTAAAGTACCCCTAGCTAGAACCCAGCCCCAAATGTTATGGAACGCCCACTGCGACTCCTGGGGTCGGCCATACCGCGACAATTAATGAGTGGAGAATGAAATGTAATTGGGTTACGTAGCAGGACGTTTATGGAACACTGTTCCGGGACCAGGCCTCTTCCTGTGATAAGAATGTCCCCTGGACTCTAAACATTTTCATCTGATGTCATCAAAATATGATTACCAGGGTTCATAAAATAAAAGTTGGTAATGACAGTTCCTTTTTTTATACACCGGAGAGTTTAAACAGCTGCTTTTATATTAGCAAGGCTATTGGTATAGGACCTACGACAGGAGTTTGGTTAAAAAAATTGTAATTTTGCATTGCCTGATACCCTTTTGAAAAAAAAAATGTTACGGTATCCGACGCTTAATAAACTGAACTTGAACTTCGTTGAGGATTGCACGTTGAAGAAAATTTACACCTTTTTTTTTTTACTTTATATGGGATCACTCTGAAAATGATTTCATTCATCGGTTTCTAAAACACAATAAAATCTACTCCTACCCGATGTGCGGCGTTATTATACACGGAGGAATAGAAATGGCGGGTAGAACGGGCGAACAATATATTCTTCCCCAAATTATGCTTAATCCATTTTGGCATTTGAACGCAATCTACGAAGAAGGGATGAAAAGGTCAGGGCTATAGTCTGGCAAACGTCGTAATCTAACCAGGATTGTCGTCTGATATCCAACTATACAGTCCCAAACACTAAGAATGATGTTGGGTTTAAAAAGCAGCCGGGAGATACTGGTTTGAAAAAAATGGGAAAAAATACTTTCGCTGTACACTGTTAAAAAACACTGATTTTACAGAAAAAAGAAGATTTTGCAAAAAGCAATAACAGAATCATTCTGTAAATTCATAAAACAGGATTTTTCTGCAATTTAACAAAACAGGTCTGTTTAAAAGGGGAAAAGGGTGTTTGATTGTGTAAGGTTCCATACGCCAAATACCAATTTCCTGTAAGATTACGCAATCTGGTAAGATTACAGGTGTTCTCGAGACTCTGCTGCAGAAACTTCTTTTATTTTAAGAATACATTTTCTAATAGTGTATACAATGAGAGTTGAAGTTTAAATTATACAAAAGAAGCAAGTTTTAATGATGAAAGGAAGTCTTCAGCATTTGTTGTCTTGTCATAAATGAGGCAACATGAAGGGCGATCCGGAGTGGTTCTTAAGCAAAATGCAAGCATGATATACCTTTATTAAAAATATTGTAGAAGCCAACTCCGAGAAAAAAATCCCGAACCACTGGCTTATTCACATTTTCACTCGAATATAATATTTACATGATTTATCAGCCAACTCCAAGAAAAAAACCCGAACCACTGGCCTTTTCACATTTTCACTCGAATATAACATTTACATGATTTATAAGAAAAACAAGGTTGAAAGTTACATGTTTTTTCCAACAAAATTAATTGAAAACTGATTTAATTTTCATGGAATTCAATAAAATTTATTGGAAAAACATGAATGTTTCAACATTGTTTCTCTTAATATTATTACAACATGTGGACTATCCGCCAAATGCCTATTAGTATCCATAATATATTGCTCCTTTCCTCTTTCTCTTCGTTCCTAATCCACTCTCCCACATAGATACGCTAATGGCCATCAGTCTTTTTTCTTCCCACAAATTGTTCGCTTAATCAACCTTCACAGGGCGATCCCCATTTTGATTATGTCGTACTTTCCTGACCTTTTTTCATCAGTGTTCTACTTCGTAACCAAACTACTATGGTAATGACCCGTATCCAGGCAACAACGGATCTATTCTTTTATTCATCCCATCCAACATGGGTCTTTGGGCAGAAGTGCCTATGTAGGGACGACATTCTTGCCCCTGAGTAAATTTTTATTTACTATGACGGCGAAAGTTGAGTACACTGCAAAAACTCCGCGGTGTTGATTTAACACCAGCCCGGAATCCACACCAGAGAAGTTTTAAAAAACACCGGTTTTGGTATTAGTCTAACACCAGATAGGTGTTTATAAAACACCAAATAGTTTAAAATAGTGTTAAATCAACCCCGGAGCTTTTGCAGTGCTGATGACTTAACATGCTTCATAAGCAGAAACATTCTAATGAAATGGTATGATCTGATATTTCCTAGTGATTTTATGATCATAATCATTACTGTCATTAGCTAGTTGATCACGATGAATTTTATATATAATGAGAAATTGTTTCTTTTTTTTAGAGTAGCAAGGAGATGCTAATGATGTGATATTATAATGACATATTTGGGTTTTTCCTGCTCGGCCACAATCAAATTTTCATGATTGAAGTTTGAAAGTTTTGATCGACCTATAATTATGGCACAAGTTTAGAGGGATGTTTATTGCTTTTTGTTGGTATTGCTATTTATGCTTTTATAAATACCTTTTTTGAAGACCAAAGAATGGAATGACGCATTGGTATATGAATTTCTATTAATCAATCTTAGCAACATGTCTGAAGACGGAAGATGTCTACAAATCAAACAGAATATAATTGAAAAACGAACCAATGAATAAATAAAAAGATAAGTACGCAGATCGATGTATTGATATATAAATTGAAGTAGGCCCTACATAAGTTAAAAAGTAAATATTATGAATTATTCAATGAATAAATCAATTCTTAGCCTGTTTTGAATATAATGTATGTATTCAGAAATAAATATTTTGCCAAGACATAGACCTATAGGCATGATAGGCATGAATGAATAAAAAAATGAAATTAAATGAATAGATTAATGAATAGATTATTCAATCTTAGATATATAAATAAAATGGCAGATATTAGGCTTAAACATATAAACCTTATTAGTAAATGGATGACTAAAGGAATTTAAAACCGTGGAAAAAGTAATGTTTTCTAATGAATATATACACATTTGAATAATAAAAGATCGAAAATTCATTGATAATTAAGATACAATTAAATGCTTTTGAAATATACTTTGCTATAGGGGTAAGTGTATATCACCAGACCTCAATATGTAACCGCTATACATATTGCATTTACCATGTCTACCAAATTGCTCAGCTCTCGTGCGTTGTATATGTCATTTCGGAAGGCATAATGTAGCCAGAAGCAAGCCCGATAATAATTGTAATGCAATGATGTTGTCCCCGTGTGTTTAGCTATGGGCGTATACATTCTCGAGGCTTTATGACCGAAAGGCATGCAGGTGAAAAGATGTGTGTTTAGCGTACATGATATGATATTTCAGCGGGAATATATTTCTTGGGAGGGTGCTATTGAGAGAGATGACTCCAGAATTTGGTATATTTTCATGAAATAACAGTGGATGGTTTACGAACTTCGGGTACCATTCATTGTTAGGAGAAATGTCCATAATAGGGTTTATTATCAATATGAAAAAAGTAACCAATTAGTGTAAATACAACTGTTCTATGTATTTTTAAGTGATGGAGAGCCTTTTCTTCAATAACGACCCTCGAAATGTTTAAACAGTGCCATTTCCTTGTATTTCCTGAAGACTAAACCGCGACTTAATATTAGTGAGACGATATACTAATTATCATGATAACGATTTTACATAGCGTCTGCTGTATGGCGCCAACTTTTGTTTAGAAACATTGTTGTTACGCCGAAGATCAATGTAAATTAGTAGCCAGGGACCATATCATTATTATTCACATTCAAATAATAATATCAAATAATAATGATATCAAATAATAATGACATCAAATATGATATCATGTTTGACATGTCTGCCTTACGACACACCACGTAAGCCTACCACCATGTGTCATCTACTGTAGATGAACCTGAATATTGAATAACTCAGTTTGCCTGGTTTTCGGATGAATCATATCCACAAAGATTTTTCTCTGAAATGTTTATGCAATTTAAACAAACACTATTAATTTGTGATTTCTGATGAACTTTCCCCACAAATTAAAATTAATTTCATTACATATATTTCTCAGTCCGAAAACTATATTCACAGCATTGGCTAATTACCACAAGTACGGTGTCAACTCATGATTAATGTGTTATTTCAAACATGGCTAAGAGAGTTCAATTCCCAGAATATTCTTCAGCTATGAATTTTGCGAATGAACGCCTTGTTTTGCTGGAACATATATTTCTTTCATTGTTACGATTGTCTATAAATATACAGGAAATTATATTTACAAGATAAAACAAAATCCAAACTGACACACGCGCAATCACACACACCCACACCCGCGCACATGACTGCTTATTACACGAGCACTCATTCTCGCTCCCACTGACACAAAACAAAATACACATACGGATGGGTGTATCCCCCAGAAGTGATATTTACTCATACTGTATCTATACATACGCATTATACACCCTCTGTGTGTCCCACACTCGCACAAACTTACCCTCCCACTCATGTTTAACCCACACACACTTCCAATTCCACACGATGAGGTCACACTGTACCCTTCCATGTTTCTTGCTCATGCACACGCATATGGTGTGCAACATCTGTCTCTCCCACACTCACATAACCTCACACACACCCACACACACTCCAATTCATGCACCCACATTAGCCTTAAGGCTTATGCAAGTCTCCAACACCATATTTGAGGTCAAAGTGTGTAATTATGTCTAAAATCACTTATGTTACTTACTCCATGTCCGTTCCGTGTACGCATTCATGATGTTGACAACCTTTATCTCTCTGAAATGCACACACAAAACATCACACCCACATCCAATCACACCCATATTTGCCTTTGCTTGTCATTTCGATTTTTCACTTCTTTCTCGTATCGGCATGTGTAATTCTTTTTCAAAATGTTATTTTCCCTTTCTACCCCCTTCTCTCTTTGCGTATTTGTCTACCCTACCCCTAGTTTTATCCCACCTTGCTCACTTTCCCTTATTTTCTTTTCCTCTGGTTCTTCCATTCTTTCTGTTCTTTTTTTTAATGTATTTTGCTCCTTTTCCCAACTTCACATTTATCTTTTTTCACCCCACACATTTGTCCCTTTTTCTCTCACCTTTCCACTTTTCCCTTAATTCCTTTAAAAAATAATACTTTTTAATTCTCTTTTTTTTTGGGGGGGGGCTCATTTTCACACCTCTCTCCTCTCTCCTAATTTCTTGCCCACTAATGCTTCCTTTTCTTCCCCGCTTTTACTGTCTAAATTTTTCTTAACACTTTCGCATCCCTCCTTTTCCCCTCTTTTAATTTTCGTCTTTTCTCCGTGTTCCCTCCTATCTATATGTCTTCATCCCCTCTCTCTCTTTGCCTTCCCTCCCCTCTCCCATTCTTTCTCTCGCCTCTATACTTGATGCAAAAAACAAACTCAAAATGGGTTGTGTAATGAGAATTGATATGCAATGCGACCCTGTCCAATATCAATTTGACATGACTCAAGATCGAGCAACGCTTCCCAACAAACCTTACGCATACGAAGCGGACGAGCAAAGGCAGCGCCAGGATATAGAAATAGAAGGGGGGAGGGCAAGAAGAACCAAATTTGACTTCTTTTTTTAATAGGATATCATAGATTTATACTGTAGTCCAGGTCCTCATTTGATGTTTTTTATCTACCATATTTTATTGTCTACTGTGCTTGCGTATGCATGTTTTTCGTCACTTGAAAGATGAATTTCTACGACAAAAACCTCTCACTTTCAATAGTCTCTCATATACTCCTCTTTTCCACATTCCCTTGCTTATTGATATGTTTGTATCATTGTTTTAGTCACATAGGACTACATAATCACAGGGAGAGGGAGTCGTCCCTCTGACCCGCTGCCGACAGTGACGCCACTCAGTGAAATTCATTTTTTTTTATGTAATTAGTTTTTCTTAACTCTTTACAATACCCTATTTGTATACATATTTTTGACATAATATGTCAATTTTTATCATTTAAAATAATCATTAAGTTATACGACACAGTCCTCCCTTTTAAACACCACCCCCTCTTACACCATTCTCCTTTTTTTCATTCTCTACTTTGTTTATTTTTATTCTATGATTACTTACAAATCATCGTGAGAGGAAAATAGCCCCTCTGCCCCGCCACCGATCGTGACGTCACTCACAATGAATAAGCCCCGAATAGGACAAGTAGCAAGATAAATCGTCCAGCCTACGAGATGGGCTGACTGGGCATGCTGGGGACGAGATGGGATGTATCAGATGGGGGATGAATGTAGTCTGGGACTTTAACGGGAGTGATCTGGAAAGGGGGATATCGCTTTGGTTTTTTTTTAACTTAACGTTATATGTGAAAGAATGTACCTTCAATCCGATGAAGGGAGGGGGGGGGGGGGAGAAAGAGAGGGGGTAATGTCAGGATTCGATAGGTGAGCATATTATCTCTGTTTCCAGGCCTGTGAGAGACTCAGAGGGATATATCGTGGGTTATAATGTGTGTCAGAGAGCTAAAGAGAACGGGAGAGGGAGAGAGACAGAAGAGAGAAAGAGAGCGAGGTGGATTCCGAAGAGAGTGGAAAGAAGATCGATTCAAATAAACGTTTATAGCTATCTTTTATTTGTAGATTTTCATCATTTAAATGGAAAACGGGGTGGAAAAGGGCAGTAACAATCGCGGTGAACATTAGTGTTTGACTTATATTCTGCTCATTTTCCTTGAAGGACGGCAGAATTGTATCAAGCAATTTTCTAGTAACTTCCGCAGAATCTTTGGTTTTAATTGGCTTTTGAGTAATGTTGCCATGAGATGATCAGTACGACCTTGCCATATGACCTAGACCTTTGGGACTTCTCAAAACCAACCGATCAGTCCGGTTAAAGAAAAATAATGCACTCGTCTGATGATTCTGGAGATATACGACAAGTACGTCGAGTTCTAGTCTTGTCATTATTGTATTAATATATTGTTTTCATCTTTTGCCCATTCCAGGTAGTATAGCATGGCAGAATGGCGAACCTTGGAAGGAACATCGTCGTTTCATGAACAAAACTCTACGAACCCTTGGTATGGGGAGCAGTCTGATGGGTGAACGGATCCACGAAGAATGTCTCCACATGTGTGATTACCTTGATAAACAAGGGGAAACCCCCATCAACCCTGAACAAATGATGGTCTGCATGACCTGCAACATCATGAGTGCCATCGTCCTGGGGAAGCGCTACGACTTCGACGACGCGCGATTCGTGAAGTTGCGCAAAGACTGCAAGGAAATCCTCACGAACCTTTCAAATACTTCTATCTACAACATATTGCCTTTCCTCTACCATACGCGCCTGTGTAAGCTGTACAGAGAAGCCGTGGAAAACGTGACAGCCTACGTCAAGAATGAAGTCAGAGAACACGACAGGTATGGTGAAGGCTTCCGGATTACATTGATCTTTTTCCTGTTTTACATCACATTATGGCTGGGCGGACTCATCTGAAGTCCCAACTGGACAATAGCTTTCTCACAATTTACATTTTTATAGGTCAAAGCTTTCCAATAAATGAGTAAAGTGACAACCCACCCTGCTATTCTGCATGGCCCGATGTTTGATTCTCCTTTTTTGATATAACCCCTTGACGCTCTGACTTCGTCAATTGCGTATATAACTGATACATTTTCACACGAGAAATTATCACCCCCGCACACACACACATATATAAAACACCAATCCCGAACCTTAGATAGTGGTCTTAGTAAGGGTTCAAGTAAATGACCAATACAAAAAACGAAATCAACAGATCCAATCTTAAATACACCATGTACATAGAGACGTATCTCTGCAAAGTCTTAATTAAAAAAATACTTCAGAAATTCTGCATGCACCCGTTCTTTTTCTTTGCCCCATGTTTCCCACATTTTCCTCCAGGTAAAACAAATCCAGAGGTTGTTTCATAAAGTTGTTCGTGTGCTTTTGAACAACTTTATGTATACACTGCGGCTGGAGATCTACTCGGAAAGTTGTATGGATCTTGGCCTGTTTCTGAATGGTTACAGAACAGGTATAAAGCAAATAATGCTCAGGAAAGAGGGTGGACTATGAAGACAACTGGGTGTAGAGATACTGGTCGGAGGCAGTAGTCTAGAACTTGCCTCCGTTTGTGAAGATGCAATGCTGTATGAAAGAGCATTTTAGTCCTGTCTTGGTGAAGAGAATTCCTCCAGAACAAGTGATTCACGATTGCGGATTTATATTTCCACCCAGTTTTATAATAATGATAATAATAATATTCCGCGTTTATATAGCGCTTAATGCATCGGAATGACGTCTCTAAGCGCTTTACAGACATGTAAATACCCCGATCATCGGATTCTTGCATGCCCGCATACAATGTATGTTCCTTCTCCACTTCCTGGGGAGCATTCCAACAAGAGTTCCAAGACTCAATTGCTATAGGCATACTACATATGGGCTTTCACATCCTACCAGGTACCCATTTAACACCTGGGTGGACAGTGGCAAAGTGAAAAAGATTTTTCGTAATATCTAACAAGCAACTGTAACATAATCATCAACAATCTTATTCTCTTTTACAGGTCATTTAACAATAACTCTTTACGTGACGTCGTTGATTACTACCTGAGAGAAATCAAGAGAGGAGAAAGGGAAAACGAAAGTGAATGCGAAGACGAAATCGCAGAGGATAAGAATGGGGAGAGAGTTCGCTACATTAATGATCAGTTCTGCTGGAGAGGGGTGTTAGATCTCCTGATAGCTGGTGTTGACACGTCATCCAACCATATGATGTGGACCATGCTACACCTGGCATATTCCCCGGAGATTCAAGAAAAGGTTGGTGTTGGGTACCTTTGACCCATTGGATACACTGCAGAAAAGAGTAATCTTAACCCTTTGGCCCTGTTGCATAAAAGTTACCATTTTGGTAACTTTGGCCTTCAGCGGTAACTACCATGGAATCCTTCATTCTAATTGGCTGTTGATCATCGTTACCATGGCAGTTACCAGTGTAGGGCAAAGATACAATAATTGTAACTTTTATGCAGCGGGGCTCTGGATTGCAGAGGGTGGAGATATGTTGTGGAGTATTTTAGGTCTCAGTCATTCGTCCCAAATACAACTTGTTGTAAACACTTTTGTTTCTAAACACTTATTCGCAACACCACGTTCTCGGCACGTCTTCTGTGCGTTTGTTGTTTGGTCATGTATAGATTGCGATACGTCCATCCTTTTTTCTACCGTAATATCACGCAATTATTCAAAGATATATTTTTGATGTTTTTCACAGGCTCGAGCGCAAATCGACGAGGTGGTTAGTCGCGATCGTCTACCGACCCTTGAGGATCGGCCACGACTACCGTATATCACGGCCATCGCTCAAGAGGTTCTCCGTACGAGCATCGGAACAACAACGGTGCCGCACCATACGACGCAAGACACGTATTTGAACGAGTACTTCATTCCAAAGGGGACTATGGTAAGTCTGCAAGCTCTAAATTTTGTAGGAGATTGGGATGCAGATGGGATGTGTGTCAATGACACGATGTCTCTCACTGAGTTTTCTGAAAAAGCCAGAATTTGAAAGATAGAAGATGCACGTTTGTCTGGAGACAAAATCTCCCTCAGATTTTTTTAACAGATTACCTTCTCTTCTGCTTGTCAAAATTACGAATTAGCAGCCCGTAAAAGTATGATTCTGGATCCGCACCACATGATGATTGTGCTTCTGATGCTCATGATGCTGCTGATGACGATACCACTGCTACTAGAGATACAATCGATGTCGATAATGACGCTAATTACGTTCACCAAACTTTTCATAGAAAATGGAGAAACGTGCTGATTCATTCTCATTCCGAAAATGATTAATATTCGTCTTTTGGAAGTAAAACCTTTTTATCCCCTTCTCGTTCAATATTTCAGGTTCTTGGCAATCTATGGAGTTTAAATCATGACCCGGAAGTGTTTGAAGAACCGCATCTCTTCCGCCCGTCAAGATTCCTAGCAGAAGATGGCAGCCTAAAAGGTCTTAATAACATCAAAACATTCGGTATAGGTAAGACAATCATAAACCATTTTTTCTCGGCCTCCTTTGTTTTTTCTCTGTTATTTTTCAGATCGAATAGTTTAAAATGTCCTAAGATCCCATTCACAATGATATGTGTATAAAATGATTTTAGATCAAACTTTTACGCGCAGATTTTGAATGATCTTTTCAGTCGACCTGGGTTTGGTTTGTGAATAATTGCAAGTGAATAAAAATGAAAAATAATTTCATATAAACATGAATCCTTGCGACTATTTATATGGAGAGCTGTAAGGATTTTTCTCGGAGGCATGCAGAATTCTTCGATCTCATAAAAGCATTGGCATGTGGGTTTTTGTGTATTGTATTAGGGACTAGTGGATTGTTCGGTAAGAATTATCATGTTAACTTGCTTTGCGTTCACACACGAAATATAACGTGAAACAACGCGAGACATTTAGCATGCCATAACTCAACTATTGTTGATATATCACCCGATCTTTTTAAACGTCGTTGATTTCCCCCAAATAATGTCTTTCCCCAAAATATATATTATTGAAAATAATGGTCTTGATCAATGCACTAAAATCATCCTTTGCATCAAATTGATGAATTTCACATGAATTACGTACAAGGTTAATGACATACTGGAGAAAATTGATAAAACTGTAAACTAAACAACTAAGAACCAAGATGTACTTACGTGTCGGTCGACTAGTGGACATGCTAATAGAAAAATCCCTGCTACCTTTTAACTCCAAGGACCAAATTATTTGCCATCTTTTGTTTCTTCAGGTCCCAGGAAGTGTCCTGGTGAACCCCTGGCGCAGCAGGAAAACTTCCTCATCATGTCCACCCTGCTTCACCAATATAAACTCGTTTTGGCAGAAGGTGACCCGATCCCTGACATTCGTGGCCGAATCCAGGGCATGATGCTTCGACCTGATATATACAGGTTAAGATTCATACGCCGATAGCCAACGAAACCTCCCGAAAGTCCCCGATTCCCGACTTACAAGGCCAAATACAGGGTATATGATCGTCCAACCTGATACGACTTGAGTTTGTACGCTGTTGTACGAGTCACCGAAGCCTTCCGAAACATTCCGAATCGCAACGTGTTTCCTATCGAATGAATCGGATGAAAGTGTCAGTCTAAGTAATGTAGTTGATGTTTTATTTAAATAGGTACAATTTGACACTTACAAACTCCAAGAGAAGGGAAAAGTTATCTTCAATGAATCTTTTTCCCGTTTGCAATTAATTTCAACTCTGCAACTGATTGCATGTCTGCTCCCTGGCAGTAAACTACAGACTTGTCATGGAAATCCACAATCAATTTATTGCAAATTAATTGCTTAATTTGTAAATGTCCTAAATATATATGTAAGTATTATTTTAATCAATCTGCAAATTTGATTTCAGATTTGTATGTCAATGTTAGGTAAATGTGAATTATGAAAAAAAATTGCTGAATAGAACGGGAATCATTATTGTTTAGTATCACCAAAAACCTTTTAACTTAGACGACCTCATTGGAGGTGACCATTGTAATCATGAAATCAATTTACTGTAATTCTTTACAAAACACTTTAATGCCTCTAACTCACAATAATTGAAATTTGAATAAAATGTGGAAAATTGAATTGTTTTACAATCGGCATTCATTGCGTAAATTTGAAGTATAATTATAATGATCATGGAAATATCTTACTGCTTTCCTTCTAGTCTCTGTGCATATAGGACTTCTTTATATCTGTTAATATGCTGCTGTAGATAAAAAGCAGCTGAAAATAATTAAAGGGGAATGAAACTTTTGGAACAAATAGGCCTGTGTAAAAACAGAAAAATCAAAGAATAAGAATAAAGAAAGTTTGAGAAAAATGGACAAATAATGAGAAAGATAATGAGCATTTGAATATTACAATCACTAATGGCATGGAGATCCTCCCATTGGGAATGCGACAAGGATGTGTGATGTCACTGATGAACAACTTTCCCTTTGGTGGACTATAAAATACCCTCAAAATGTGTCTTTTTGCTTTTTTTATGATGATACAAACTCTTTATCCATGATGTATTCTTTAACAAGTGGAATGCCTCTGGCCGTCTCACCTGCATCACGCGGTTCAATATAGCAGCAGTGCTGACTTTGAATACTACTCTAACTCGCACAAGATGTTCAGTGATACATGGTTACTCTTATGTCCACTTTTTATGAACTAGACCAATAAACTTACAGAGATATGATGGTTATTCAACAAAAAACCCAACATGGCCAAAGTTCATTGACCTTACATGACCTTTGACCTTGATCATGTGACCTGAAACTCGCACAGGATGTTCAGTGATACTTGATTACTCTTATGTACAAGTTTCATGAATCAGATCCATAAACTTTTAAAGTTATGATGGTAATTCAACAGATACACCCAATTCGGCCAAAGTTCATTGACCTTTGACCTTGGTCATGTGACCTGAAACGCGCATTGGATGTTCAGTGATACTTAATTACTCTAATGTCCAAGTTTAATGAACTAGACCAATAAACTTTCAAAGTTATGATGGTAATTCAACAGATACCCCCGATTCGGCCAAAGTTCATTGACCCTAAATGACCTTTGACCTTAATCATGAGACCTGAAACTTGCACAAAATGTTCAGCGATGCTTGATTACTATTATGTCCAAGTTTCATGAATCAGATCCATAAACTTTCAAAGTTATGATGGGAATTCAACAGATATCCCCAATTCGGCCAAAGTTCATTGACCCTAAATGACCTTTGACCTTGGTCATGTGACGTGAAACTCATGCAGGATGTTCAGTGATACTTTATTAACCTTATGTCCAAGTTTCATGAACTAGGTCCATATTCAAATGCTCATAACTTTCTCATTATTTGTCCGATTTTTCTCAAACTTTTGGTGATCTGTTTCTGTGACTTTTCTGTTTTCACACAAGCTATCTTGTTCTAATGGTTTCATTCTCCTTCAATGAAAATTAGACGAAAGTCTTTGGATTTTAACTGCTACCAAAACATGTAGTTAAAAGGTTTAGAAGACAGTGTATATGATGAAGAAATAACGAATAAGATAAAGTAGGTAATAAATGTAGAGGCATATTTATAAGTTGTTAAACAGATGTACAACTTAAACTGTGGACTAAACTCTTTAATTTAGCGGTTCGATGATTTACAGTAGCGCCATCAGTGGTACGGAGATACTCAATTACACCACACTCTGGTATCAATGATAGCAATGGTAGTTACGATGAGTACATTAGGCTGTATGATAGTTTAGTCCGTTTTTTTTTCTTTTACAAAGTTTTAGAATGAAAATAATTACAAATAGTAAAATGCTTTTATTACTGTAAAGAAAAAATATTTAAAATGAAAACGGAGTGAATTGCTTTTTTTGCCCCAAACTACCTCACATGCATCAAAGATCTGTGATATGAAGAATGATCACAATACATATTATTTTTCTCACAGGGTTTTTTGCGTAGCTATGTGTCAGAAGAATCTTTTCTATGCAACTGTTTCTTGTATTTGCCGACTTTGTCTGTATATATTGCTGCATATGAAATTGTAAAAGCGAGTCATTATTTTTCCATATGTTTTTGTGTCACTTATAGCCTTCATATTATGTTCCTATGCCATAAACCGTAGACTTTACATTGAGCAGTTGAATTACTATCTTTTCATCATCATCATCATCATTTTCTTCTTCTACTACGACTAATACTACTACTACTACTACTACTACTTCTTCTACTCTTCAGTATCCTCCTCCTCCTCCCCCTCCTCTTTCTTCTTCTTCTTCTTCTTCTTCTCCTCCTCCTTCTCTTCCTTCTTCTCCTTCTTCTTCTTCTTCCTTTTCTTCTTCTTTTTCTTCTTCTCTTCCTTCTTCTTCCTCTTCTGTGTCTTTCGGTTTTCCTCCTTTCTCATATATATTCTACAAACCCGCCATTGCTCATCGTAAATATCACGACTTTGTGTGCGACGATTGCCTTTATGATTTTAAAGTACTTCAATACTTGATTTTACGTTTGCTTTATGGTCAGTTTAGACCGTTACTGTAATTGGTCCTTTTTTAATCACGTGGTTTAATGGATGATTTAAATTGCTTCATTGTGTGTGCGTGCCATCGTGGGTGTATGTATATAAAAATGAATTTACTTGGTCTTTCATTATTGTGCATTTCAAATGTACAACTATTATCACTATCGTGAGGGTCAATGTGACTACGTAGAGGATGTAAATAGACTTATTAATTATGATTTAAATAGCGAATTATACAACTCTTTTTTATTAGCTAATGCTCGAGAGATTTTAAGACTAATCATGAAGATTGTAATGTAATTCTAAGAATTGTAACTACCAAAATGATATAGTATACCTGTGTTCCCTTCTATTTTATCAGGGCCCCGTTGCAGAAAGAGTTGCAATCAAACGCAACTCTAAAAATCACGCGCAACTTGATTTTCAACCAATCAACAGCGCGCATTTTTGACTTACGATTGATTTTTTGATTTGCGTTTAAACGCAATTCTTTCTGCAACGGGCCCCAGGTGCCAAAATTTATTGTTCATCTCTTTGATAATGCATTAAAATCATTCGTGTTTCTATTAATAAGTACAACTCATTTTTTAATTTTGTCAAAGGAATATACATTGTAATTGATTATTAAATGAGCACCTGTTTGAGCGTTTGAAACTTTTGGGAAGGGAATTGGTGAGTTTATTTTTCCATTGCTAATACCCTCGCCTTGCTTTTTTATTGATTGATACAAATGACAAATAACTTGCCAAATTCGTTTAGTTATTTTGGTAGTCTAATAAAATTAATATTCCTTTCTACCGAAAAGCCATGTTATCATAAATGGTTCCGTCATGTTGGTTGTCTATAACAAATGGTTATGTAATTATATGAGTGTACTTCGTCCACGATTACACGATATTTGCATTTTGCAACTCATGTGTGTTATCTTTTCTCAATATCCATTTATGAAGAAGAACTGTATATTGTATACGTACACTGTATACTTTATATATTTTTAACTAATCAGTACTCTTCTTATTAGTCTAAAACATTTTTTTTAATTCAGATGACATTTGTTTTTATAAATAAGGTAATTTAAAGTACGCACAATGATGTTATTCCCAATCATTGTGAATGCACAACATACTTGTTCCATAAATAAAACGAACAGGGTCCCTTCTAAAAGCAAACAGTAATACAGGGTAGCTTTTTAAATATTTTTATCGTATGACCTTTTCTAGCCAGTTCTGTTGTTTTTATCATGTAGATAATGTAACGTGACTGTTATATGCGTCTTGTATTCGTATGCTTATTTTCCTCTTAATTTGCTGTGTGATCGTGGTCAATTTGAAACATGACGGATTTACTGTTATATGTGTCTGTAAATATTTACGAGTAACGCTATGGGTCTTCAAAAATATAGATTTTATATTTTTATATATATTCTATGAGTTTCATACTTTTTCGCTCATAATCTTGGCATGTAAGTTGGATAGCCACTGTCTCAGTACATCCCATTCTTGAGCTGATTGTGTGTGATACTCCTTCTTAATGTTCATTTTATTTATGCTTTTGATTTTGCCTTTTGATATCTGCATTCTCTTAGAAAGTAAGGTAGTCCTATGGATTTAGGTCGTATAAACTTTTAAAACACGATGAAAGAATATTGAATGTTTCAATCACAAAGTCGTTGTAATGTTCATGAAAATAATGTTTGCGTCAAATAAATGCCACAGGATCCTATTACAGGTAAATGTCATTGATGTTCGCTTGGTCTAGAAGCAGTAATTTGGTCTACTTCTAGAATAGTCTGATACCACACGGGCCATGCCCATTCGGTTTACTTTTCGTTTAATCTTGGCCTAATGCCAACTTAGTCAAAATTCTCACTAAGTGTAATGCCTATGTAGTTGGTCGTATTTCGATTTTTTTTCTTGTCAAATTTTCCTCGGAAAATGTGCCCCCCCCCCTTGGCAACACGCCAAGGTGGTCAGACCTAGTGGATATTAGACGAAATGGGTATAGCCCAAATGGTTATTAGACAAAATGGTTAATGGGCTAAATAGCAATTAGACCGAAGTGTACACTCTAAAAAATGAAGTTTTGTCTAGTTCAAATTTGAACGAGGAAAATCAGCACTCCGAAGTGCAGTCACTATACACGCTCTTTAAGAGCTGAATTAGCACTTCATTTTTTAGTGTAAGTAGACGATCTGGTAACAGACGTAGTAGGATTGGACCATGTGGGATGAGTCCAAACGGAAAGGCATCGAAGTGGGTGAAAACCACTCAGTAATTTATTTTCAAGTCCCTGGTTCAACTGCTGTGAGGCAACATTTATTTTCTGTCATATTGATACCATATTGTATAGCGCCATGCGACCCGATTTTATATTGAACTTTAATTCAGTAAACTGGCTATTAGGTAATTTACACAAAACTCTTGAAAAGAAAAGCGTATTCTACTTGTTTTAGTTTACATATCATTATCATTTTCCACTTTATAAGAATTACGTCACAGATGAAGTCTAGTTGTATGTCACAAGAAATTCATAAACAATATTCCATCTCTCTCTCTCTCTACATAATATCAAAATTTTTGTTATATCAGTAGGATTTTCATTTCAACTCTCACTTGTGTGTGAGCGTATTATGACACAACTTTTATTTACTGAATTAATGAAAATGAATCATGATATTTGTGGAGAATGGAGTTTAAAGGTATGACGAATATTATTCAAATGACGAAACTTGCTTGTTTAAAGCTTTCTGAGAATGTTGAATGCATATTCTATCTCGTAACTTTCACAAAATGATATTTGCGTAGTAACGCAAAATAAAAAAAACATGATGTAATCGAAAATGCGATCTTTTATTTATTATTTCGGTGTACATTTATTCTTTTCCTATCTCTCTCTCTCTCTCTTTATTTATTTAATTATTATTTTATTTTTGGGGGGATGGGTACACCATCTTTGTTAGGGAAATACAGAGCGATAAATAAATTGTAAGTGTGCGTGCACATGCGCGTTCCGAAGTGAGTGCGAGAAAGGGGGAATTTGAGAAGAGATAGAGAATATTGTGAGAGTGAGGGGAGTTTGTTGTGGGTATGGATAGGTATGTGTGTGTGTGTTTGTGTATGTGTGTGTGTGAATACCAGAGAGAGATAGAGAAAGAGTGGCGGGGGGTGGAAAATGTGAAAAGATGGGGTATTAAAAGAGGAGAGGTAGAGACTGGTGCATGAAAGATAGAACTTTCATGAGAAAAAGAGTATGTGGGTGTAGATGTGGGTGAGAGAGAGCACGCGACAGAGAGAATGAGAATGTGAAAAAGAGTGAGTGTGTGAGAGTGAGGGAGAGATGTGTGTGGGTGTGTGAGGCAGAGTTTGTATGAGGAGAGTGTGGGTGAGAGAGTGGGGATTGAAACGTGTGTGTGTGAGAGTGGGGTGTATAAAGGGGGGAGAGGTTGATACTAGTATGTGTGAGAGATGAAGAGTTTGTAAGAGGAGAGTACGTGGGTGGATGTGGGAGAGAGAATGGTACAAAAGACTATGTGAGACAGGTGGGGGTATAAACGATAGAGACTGGTGTATGAAAGAGGGTAGGGGTGTATGAGGAGAGTAATAAGGTACGTGTGATTGAGAGAGATAGAATGGTGGAAAGGAGTGCATGAGAGAGAAGGGCGTTATAAAAGGGGAGAGATAGACTGATGTACGAAAGAGATGAAGAGTTTGCAGGAGGAGTGTGTGTGTGTGTGTGTGTGTGTGTGTGTGTGTGTGTTGGTGCGAGATAGTGGGCGAAAAGACTGAGTGTGTAAGAAAAGGGCGAGTGTAAAAGGAGAAAAGATTCAGACCTTCGTGTGTGAAAGGAGAAAAGTATATATGATTGTATGAGGAGGTGGGTGTAGGTGAGAGAGATACAATGGTGGAAAAGAGTTTGTGTGTGTGTGTGAGAGGTGGGGTATGAAGGAGGAGTTCATACGAGGGACAGAAAGGGTGTGTGTGATAGAAAGAGAGAGGTGAAAAACAGCGAGTGTGGGAGAAGGGGAATGTTAAAGGAGAGGTAGAGACTGGTGTATGAAAGAGAGTAAGAAGGGGTGGGAGAATGTGGGTGACAGAGGGATTGGTAGAAAATAGTATGAATGAGGAAGCATTAACGGGGGGAAATGGAGACAGGTGTGTGAAGGAGGACGAATCTGTATGTGGGGGGGGGGGGTCAGGGAGGTTGGAAATAGACAGAACTCGAACATGGGTATTTGAAAAAGGGAATGTCTGACTGAAAATATTGGAGTGAATTGGAAGTCTTAGTAATCAGGTAAAATGAACGGTTTGAGCTCTTTCCTCCCTCTTCTCACGCACGTAAACACTCACCCTCACCTTACATCCACACACCCCCACTCCACCTCTCTCACATATACACCATATCTCTCTCATGTCTCAAACACACATATGCTCTGGTCTCTCTCTCATGATATATCTCCCTCTATCACATCTCAAACACACTCTGTAAGCTATTTCTCACTCTCTCTCTTATTCACATACCCCCTCCCCCATCTCTCATACAAATTGAAATTCACTTACAAATTCAAAGGTTTTATATGGATCCTGGCATCGAAGGATCATTAGCAAAACAAAAAAAAACATAAGAAACACATGAATATAATATAAACAAAACATAGTAACAACGATTGGGCAAAATCATACAGACCGTCACTTTCTCTCCCCTCCCACACACACTCCCTTTCCCTTAACCCAAACTCTCTATCATACACTATCCCCCCTCCCCTGGCTGTATTTCCTGATCTGCATTTCTCTCTCTCCCTTTTCATTTCTATAACTTTACACACAACCTCTTACAAAATACAACAAAAAAGCCATGAAGTAAGTTAAACTTCTCAATTTTTATATCAAAAATATTTTTCTGTATAGAGTTTTCATGAAATGAAACTAAGTTACATAACAGGACATAACATTCACCACCTTCATCCTGAGAGGTGTTTGAAATAATAAATAAGGTAATCATTAGGGGAAGGCGGGGTAAGTTGTGACACTTTTTGCATTTTGCATGTTAGAATTGATATGACTAGTACTATTGTAGAAATAAGTACCTTCCCTTTAAATTTGATTCTTGGGAAATGTTTTTCACCTACATATAACTTTCTACCCCCACACTGAAAGTCATCGTGACCTTTGAAAAAACCGATGTCAAATGGCTCAACTTGCCCCATATATGGGGTAAGTTGTGCCACCATCTGGGGGTAAGTTGAGCCACAAAAACTATGTACAAAATGAATGGGGGAGAACCAGCATGTCAATTTTTTGTTTAAAGTCTTTTCACTTGCTAATTCTCTATAATACTAACATCCTTTAAAAGGAAAAGAGCAGTCATGTAAATTTGCTTCTTTCAGCCTGCATTTCAATCGATTTTTATGGTTTTTTTTTTTTTTAAGATACATTACCATAAGAATTACCATGGCTCAACTTGCCCCATGCTGTTTGGCTCAACTTTCCCCAGTCCGAACTTAGTGCGATAATTTTGTATCCACACATTTATTATGCATCTTTCATATAAAAGACTATGACAAGAATGAAGATCCATACCTGGACTAACAATGTTGTTATCATGTCTTTACTATATTTAAAGACGTGTGTGTGAATAAAGTACTTATCTATTTCACACTCTTTTTTTACTTTTTTGGCTGAAATTCATACTTTTCCCTCTAAAAAACTACTTTTTGTTTCAAAGTGGAAAACAATGTGGTGGGGTTAGGGGTTATGCTATGGGTCATCAATACATGACACCACCACAATGTCTGACTCATTCATTATTGGCCTGGGGCTGGTGGCTCAACTTGCCCCTATGCTCAACTTACCCCGCCTTCCCCTATACTTTTTTCATAAAATCATTCTCCAATTAACTTTCAAAAGAAAAAAAAAACAATCTGCAGTCACACCATGGTCTGCCCAAGAGGCCCAGGACATGGTGACATGACCTTTTCTCTGGCTACAATTACTCTGGCTTTGTTTCGTCTAAGATATAGGGTTAGGGTTGCGATAGGGTTTTATGTTAGGTTTAGGGTAGGTTATGGTATTAAAGGGGAATGAAACCTTTGGAACAAATAGGCTTGTGTAGAAACAGAAAAATCAAATAAGAATAAAGAAAGTTTGAGAAAAATGGACAAATAATGAGAAAGATATGAGCATTTGAATATTACAATCACTAATGCCATGGAGATCCTCCCATTGGGAATGCGACAAGGATGTGTGATGTCACTGATGAACAACTTTCCCTTTGTTGGACTATAAAATACCCTCAAAATGTCTCTTTTGTATTGATGTATTCTTTAGAAATATGTATTACATGCCCTCATGTAGAAAGAACACATGATCTATGGATAGATGTGATAAAAGAGGCAATTCAAGTGAAATATATACTAAAGTAATGGGGAGAGTTGTTTACAAGTGACATCACACATCTTTGTCGCATTGCCAATTTGCTATCTCCATAGAATTAGTGATCGCAATATTTAAATGCTCATAACTTTCTCATTATTTGTCCTATTTTTCTCAAACTTTTGTTGATCAGTTTCTTTGATTTTTCTGTTTTCACACAAGCTATCTTGTTCCAATGGTTTCATTCTCCTTTAAGCTCAGGGTTGAAGTTGGAAATTTCATTAATGTATGATTTCAGTCAAAGGTGGCTCTGCTGAAGTCAAATCTTTTGGGTCCTCACAAATTTGTACACAGCAAAAACTGTGATGTTAACCGGTGTACATGGAGGACCACATCAGTTATTTTAAACTAGTGTTTAACACCTGTAGGTGTTATACAGCACCTTTGCTTGTTACATTTACAGTCTTTGGTGTTATGTTCACTCTCTAGGGTGTAATTTTAACACCTCAGCGTGTGGTCTTCTATTAACACCAACTGGTGTCAGTTTTAACACCACAGTTTTTACAGTATACCTCTTAAAAGCAATTTGACTAAAATAATGTTGTAACACATGTTTATAACTAATAAAGAACCTGTAACATAAAAGATACAATTGATTGCACAATTGAGCCTAACTGTAAGTATATGACATATCATGTACAAAAAGATACAACTAATATTAAATATCAAGCATATCTTTTTAGTTCACATTCCCATGGGGTGTTTCACAAAGATTTAAGTATGACTTAGAATCACACTTAAATGCCTGCTATATGAAAGGCTTGACCACATTGGTCAGATTATGCCAAGAGGATGCGCACTACATAATATTGCGTGCTGCATACACATCAGCATTTAGGTGTGACTCTAATGGAGCATTGCAAGAAACTTGCGATCAATTGCAAGTCTACTTTTGGTCTCTAAATCAATCACATGTCTTGTAGTTAATTACAAATTAGTGATTGATTGCTAATCTGCTCCTTGAAACAAGAAGTTTAGTCTGATTTGCTACAGCTAACATTGATCTATCAGTTGTAAAATTGCAACAGAATATTTGCAATTGATCACAAATATTTTCTTGCGATACCCCCTAAGTCAGACTTAAGGCTTTGTGAAACACCCCCTGGTCTAGAAAATTGCACCGACTGAGGTTAGGTGAATAACAGACCTATTAGAAGGCCTGTCAACTAAAAAAAGTTCAACTGTACCTGCAGCAACACTCTCATGACTTTTATCCATCACATCATATAGTATTTGTTTAACTTTACCTGTTAGTGTTATAGAAAACTTTCACTGAATGCAAATCCTGATAATGGATTGACAGTTGTTATTGGGTTAATATGAATATTGTTATGGAACAGATTTCTTATCTGCAACTGCAATATACCCATGGCAATTCTTGTCTCTACCATTTTATAAGCAAACCGATTTAAAAATAAAGATTTTGATTGGAACTACACTTCACAGAGATTTTATCCTGGCAGGGCTACTTCTATTTTTGATATTTTGAACCAGCAAAATAAAAAATGTAACCGAGTTCACTTGTTTTAGAGGTTGCATCAACTCTTTTTAAGGTAGGGCCCTGAATTGATATAATTTCAGAAGACAATATTTTGCCTACAGAATGGTGCAAAAATAAGGAAAATCAAATAAAATAAGAACATTATGTCTAGTTTATGAAATTCTACATATTCATAGGAACGCATTTCCTGCCCATTCTCCACGAATATTTAAATGAGGGAGTTGACGTCATTCTCTCACACTTTTCTAAAATCTCATATTTCAGGTTTGCGAGGGTAAAGCTGGCAAATTGTTTAGAGTGGGGTATTGTCCCACAGAACTCATGAATAATTCATTAACCATGTATTGCATGCAGCTGTTAGCGCAACATGAACAATTCACTCAAACAGGAAAAGTAGCTGGAAACCTATCCCTATGTGGAGACCAGAAGATTCCCAGCATATAGCACCTTGCTCCAACATCTCTCTGGCATTGAAGAGCACCACAAACAAAGTCCCTGTCTTACAAAGAGTTATGATTGATCCAATCAGTCATAACTCTATATGGAAATCCATCAGTGTCATAATTTTTTCTGCAGGAAATTTGCAAAATGTCCTTTGTTAACAAAGAAGAACACATCAAATTGTCAAGAAATCAATGACTTTATGGATATACATTCATATCTAAAAACTTTTGAACAAAAATGCATTTTATATGTTGACTTTGCCGCTTTCCATAGTTACGATTGATAAGATCAATCATAAGTCTTTTTTAGACAGGCCCTGATCAGTCTCAACTATGGAAATCAATCATGGTCATAATTCTTCATAAAGGAAACATATACAATGGCATGTATTCTCAAGTCATGTTTAACTTAGACCATGGTTCTAAATCTGTGCTAAAATTATGGGAAGCCAAAAGTGTCAAAATTTTTACTAAGTTGTATGTTTTTTATGTTTACTGTGCTTTTCCTGATTCATAGATGGTGAAGACAATCATCTATTCATACTTCCTAGACAATTATGAATGATATGAGAGCCAAATGAGCTGAAATAAGATATCTCTACTATTAGTGATTTATGTAACAATTGGCTATCCATACTTAAACCACATCTTTAAAACTGAGTTTAAGTTAAACTCGACTTCGGAATACGGGCCAATGTCTCCTTGGAAACAATGAAGAGTATGTTATTGTTCAAGACAGTGATGCGTGTACGAGTATTTGAAAATCAATTTCAATAACGGATGTATGCACTGCGGATGCCGTCATCGCTGGCTTCCAAGAGTTGTGATCGATTAGATCGGTCATAACCTTATATGACAAGGGCCCTATCAGATCACATGATACCATTAAATTTCGTTGGCTCACACACATGATGTCTAAATACCACAAACTCTCGCCAGTTGATGTTGTCAAAACGAAGATTATGTCTGCACTGTGGGAAAGACAATCCAAAGAAGGCTTCCAGTCTACTCTTCTTCAAGCTGAAAGAAAAGCAACATATATTGATAGAAAAGTCATCTTCTTCTTCTACTACTACTACTACTACTACTTCTACTACTAGTACACTGCAAAAACTCCGGTGTTGATTTAACACCAGCCCTGAATCTATATATGTCCACAAAAGAGAAGTGTTAAACAACACCAGTTTCGTTTTGGTCTAACACCAGATAGTTATACAACAATTAGTATTAAAAGAGCATCTGTTTGATACAAAACTGGTGTTGTCTCAATACTTCTCTGGTGTAGACATACATAGATTCCGGCTGGTCTTAAATCAACACTGGAGTTTTTGCAGTGTACTACTATTACTACTTTTACTACCATTAATATTGCTGCACTTCTACTTTTACTATGACAAACACTACAATTCTAATACTATTACTACAACCACACTCAATAATAACTATGACTACTACTACTACTACTATTACTACTACTACTACTATTACTACTACTACTACTACTACTACTACTACTACTACTACTACTACTTCTACTACTACTACTACTACTACTACTACTACTTCTACTACTACTACTACTACTACTACTACTACTACTACTACTACTACTACTACTACTACTTCTGCTACTACTACTTCTGCTACTACTACTACTACTACTACAGTTACTTCTACTACTACTACTACTACTACTACTACTACTACTACTACTACTACTACCACTTCCATGCTACTACTATTACTACTACTACTACTACTACTACTACTACTACTACTACTACTACTACTACTACTACTACTACAGTTACTACTACTACTACTACTACAGTTACTTCTACTACTACTACTACCACTTCCATGCTACTACTATTACTACTCATACTACTACTACTACTACTACTACTACTACTACTACTACTACTACTACAGTTACTTCTACTACTACTACTTCTACTATTACTACTACTACCACTTCCATGCTACTACTATTACTACTCATACTACTACTACTCATACTACCATTTCCATGACCAACTTCCCTTACTACTATCACAATTACCTGCTCTCATCTGTCCCTAGTCTCGTCATACTCTTAGGATCTGCAGAAAACACGGCCAGTAGATGGAGGTCGGGACAGGTGCGCAGTAAATCTAGAAACCTACCACACTGCGGCCAATAGATGTTCCCACCCTTCGACTTCTGGATCCTGCACAGAATCAAAAGTCCATTTGTAAAGTGATCAGAATAGTATCAATAATAATCAAAATAATCATAATAGGCATTTGTATAGCACCATCCATCTTGAAATATTCTATTCCAAGGCGCTGTGGTGTGCGCCTGTAATCCAAGCTGTTGGGAAGTTAGAAATTGATGCAGAGTTTCAGGCATTGGTTACGTCTTTTGGATGGTGACGTTAAAGGTTGGTCCCAGACGTAAATAATCATATTTTAACTCGAGCTGCCTTTCAGCATTCAGTGCATTGAAAAGAATTAATAATGCCAGGTACCCATTCACCTCACCTGGGTTGAGTGCAGCTCAATGTAGATACATTTCTTGCTGAAGGAAATTACACCATGGCTGGGATTCAAACATACAACCCTCTGTTTCAAAGTCAGAAGACTGATCCACTGGGCCACAACACTCCTTAATCAATACACATTTCTTGTACAGCCCATATCACAAGGTCCTTCTCAGAAAAAAAATCCTAATTTGTTGTCCCTACTATCTTTTGACCTTTTGAAGTGAAATGGTATGATGTGGAGAGAGTCACAAAATTGTTGAATAACCATGTCCACTGTCTAGTTTGGTCCAAAAAACCAATGTTCATTTGTAGCAAAGATTAGGGTAGATCTTTCAGTTTTATATAACATGATATGAAAGCTCATAGATTGTTGAGATTGAGGGTCTGTCAGGCATAAAGGTCCTCTCTACCGTGCAATTTGCAAATTTATATGAATTTCATTTGTAAACTAAAATTTACAATAAAAAAAAGGAGAAAGATTGATGAAAGTTAGATTTTGTGGGGGTAAATTGCCAAATTGTCTACTGCCAACTCCTCCACTCACCACATAGTCTACTTTCGTTTAGTCTAATTCCAATCTGTCCATCAATATTACGTCTAACAACCATTTGGTCCAATCATCACTCTGTTTAATCATCATTTGATCTATGACCACTTCTTTCATCACCACTTGGTCTAATATCCATTTAATTTTCATTCATTTTGCACAATTTAACACTTAGTCCAATTAGACCAAATGGTATATGGACAAATGGCTATTGGACCATTAGATTATTAGACTGAATTGACCAAATGATAGTAGACGAGTTGGCAATTGGACGAACTGGATATAGACCTTTGTGGGCACATCTTGGTTTACAGCAAAATTTGATTAAAAAAAAGGAAATTTGGCAGGTTTTATTATGGTTGCTGCCTTGGCAAACATAGTTTGTGTTTGCGGGTGTGGGGGGTGTGCCTTACCTTCTTTTCTGTGAGTGCAAGAGAAGCCTTCTCAATCTCTTGCAGTTCTGTAAAGCAAGCTGAAACTGTGTTGACAACTCCAGGTTTTGGTGTTCCACCCTGATGAGAATATATTCATTAAATGCATTAGATAAACATTACAGAGTTCTTGTAAAAAAAAAAAAAAAAAAATCCTGAGCATTGATGTATGAGGTGCTACGTATTGGTCACATAAATACGAAAAAAAACCAAGAATAGCAGAAAGTGTCAAGATATCCGGGACTAAAAATCATTTATTTGTTTCTCTGCTATGGACCTAGTTTTTGTTGTTGTTTGGTTTATGATTCTCTCAATGAAAAAAAAAGAATATTTCAGCCAAACAAAATTATATAATTATCTCCCTTCACAGTTTTTATTTTTCTCACAAAGAAAATGCCTTGTATTTTAAGAGAAAGAGTTTTTACAAAGGCCTTAACCCTTTGAACCCGATCGGCCTGCCAGAAAACACGCAAATACCCGATAGGCCGGAATACCGGCCTACAGTCATGTGATTTCAAAAGCATGGATTCTAAATGTCAGGTGATCTTCTAAAATGACGTCATCTTTCTAGTACGTGTAGGAATATTTAGTCGATAATTTCAGTCAATGTCGGCAATGATTTCGGAAGGATTTAGCTTAAAAAATGGCCAAAATATGCCACTTTTTTGTGATTGCTCGTGTCGTAGGTGCGGTAATACGCGGCGAGTCACGTGCTTACTATGGGGAAGCAATTGGTATATCTCACTTTGGTGAAAACAGTGATTTTGAGCCCAAAACAGACACTAAATTTGATATTTCTGATTGTAGACTAGGTCTACGAGAAGCCAAACAACTTCAGCCGGCTCAGGCCGGGTACTAGGGGGGGAAGGTGCCGTTGGGTCTCGAATCATGGGGGATTGTATGAATATGGTCGAGAAGTCATTTATGTGCAAATAATTCAGGGTGTATGTCACGACCGCCCCAAATAATTCAGGGTTCAAAGGGTTAAATGCATAGTTTAACAATAGAAAGGTAATATCTAAAAAAATACTTTACTTTTGTTTACATGTATGTTGTATTTAAAATCGTTCATATTTAATGGATGAAGAAACATGAAGGAAAAAAAAATATTTGAAAAATCGTGCAGGCACTTTCAAGATATCTTTTACTGAAAAATCATCATTAACTAAATCTCCTGGTATGGGGAGATTAATATAGCACCTGTTAGTTTTTGAGATGAGATTAAGATGGTGTTTCTGGTCACTTTATAGCTTTTTTTTTGAAGCATCAAATGATTATTGTCAGGCATGCTTTTTTCTTTTTGGGGGGTTCATTTTCACATCATATATAGCTCTACAAAGCCGTGCAAAATTTTCAACCGAGCCGCTCTTTTTAATTTGAATCTCGCACCACTTTTGAGATCAAATTTGCGATGTCCGGGTACGTGATTACGAAGTTACGCAACATTATATTAGTGCATGTCAGACCCCAAACTGAACAAAAAACATGAATTCATAAGAAAGTTTTGAAAAAACATTAAAATACATGAGAAAAAAAGTTCGATTACAAATACTTTTTGAAGTACATCTGATCAGGATCTAACAAGAGTCTGTGAATATATGATATAATATTTGTATAATAGTTATATGATAGTTGATAAGCGCACATTGGGACCAATTTGCGATGCCCGGGTACACGATTACGAAGTTACGAAACACTATGTAAGTGCATGTCAGACCCAAAACTGCTCAAAAAACGTGAATTCATAAGAAATTCATTTTTAAAAAAAGAGTCTCTGAATATATGATATAATACTTGTATGATAGTCGATTAGAGCAAATATTTCATTTCATGCATAAATTAGCATATTTAAATCATTAAATCAAAAATCTGATTATTTCAAAAGAATTAGCCATACAGACTTGTAGATTTTATCACACACTAACACTGCAAGTTTTCGAGGTGCTTGCGTGATCGAAGGCCGAGATCTCAAAGGGGGGGGGCAAAATCCATCCCCCCCTCCGGCTGTGAGATGGTGGACCCAATAACCCGGCTCTTTTAGGGTTAATTTGATCTGACATACGAGAAAGCATGAGTGCGATGGTGCGAGATTTCGCATGAGGTGAAAGAAATATGCTCTATTCAACTCGGCTAACGCCTCGTTGAATAGAGCATATTTCTTTCACCGAATGCAAAATCTCGCACCATTGCATGAATAAGAATATTCGCTTTTTGTGTTGTACAACATCTCGGAATTCAGCGAAAATATGAAAAAACAAGAGTTTTCCCTGCAGTAATCTATGAAAAGGGCCAGAGCAAAAAAATTTGACAGCGAAAAGAAAAATCCTACAAGCGCACATGACCTTGGGCAGCATTGCACATTTAGCCAGCAGGCTTACACGCATAATGCTCCTTCATTTTACTGAGCGCAATGAATGAAATCGTATTGTGACATCACCTCCTAAAGCCGTGCAACGGTACATTTTGGATGGTACGTCTTGTGTGCAACGGTACGAATGTGTGACATTCAGCCTCCCATTTGCTCGCGTACAACAAACTAAGTAGGCATTGTACAATACCTTAAATCTTGCAGTGATGACGCATACTGCAGGGCTTCGCAGAAAGCTGGCATCCACGTACACTGCCCACTAAGTCCAATGTCTGCCAGGGACAGGAAGTAGAGCTGACGACATTCCTTGAATATCCTCACGAAGCCTCCGCCATGACGGATCCCTAGAGCGCCACCAATTGTTAGTCTTTGGAGAAACTTGAGGTTCCCTATAGCAGCGAGTGAGGTATCGGTAGGTACCGTCTCCGTAGACTCCTTGCTGCAAACTGGTGCACTGTTTAATACAAATATTATTCATAACAAAATTATGATAATCATAAAATTGCACGTATGTCGTTGGACTGATGGATGTTGAAACGCCAATTGTTTTTTTAGTCTCTATTGCATTTAGACTCATCCCACATGGTCTAATACTAATTATCTACAACCACATACCTGCCAACATTTGGAAATGCCAACAGTGGCATACCGGGGGGGGATGACAGTGTTAAACCCCCCCCCACTTAATTTTTTGGGATACCCAAACCCCCCTCCCCCATAAAACAATGTTGACATTTTTTTTTTTTTCTTGTCAAATTTGTGTTTGGGGAAAACAACCTAAAATTTGGCTTGAACCCCCCTTTTCAAATATCAAGCCTTGAGTGCTATGTTTCCAATATTTGGACAAGTCAAGGCACTTTTCAAAATTAGTAAAATTGATTTTGAAAGATATTTTTCAACCTTCAATTGGGAGAAGCAGAGGCCCCTGGATTTCAGCAACTTCAACTGCCAGCAAACACATTTTCATACTTAAAATTACTGTATTGAAGGTTGAAAAATATCTTTCAAAATCAATTTTACTAATTTTGAAAAGTGCCTTGACTTGTCCAAATATTGGAAACATAGCACTCAAGGCTTGAGGGCAAGCAATTCTTAAAAAACAAGTCCACCCTAACAAAAAGGTGATTTGAATAAAAAGAGAAAAATCCAAAAAACATAACACTGAAAATTTCATCAAAATCTGATGTTAAATAAGAAAGTTATGACATTTTAAAATCTTGCTTAAATTCACAAAATAGTTATATGGACATCCTGGTGGGAATCCACATGAGGAGACCAATGATGTCATCCACTCACTATTTCTTTTGTGTTTTATTATATGAAATATTCAAATTTTCTCCTCATTGTCAAGTGAAACAATGATTAATTCCTCCCTGAACATGTGGAATAAATATTGTTAAATACTATATGATTCAGTCAAGTTGGCCCTTATTGTAAAATACATAAAAAATGAAATATTGTATAATTCAAACAATAAAAAACAAAAGAAATAATGAGGGACATCATCAACTTTCTCATTTGAGTTGCTAATATCACTGTTTTGTGAAAAATAAGCGAAACTTTAAAGTGTCATAACTTTCTTATTTTATATAAGATTTTGATGAAAATTTCAGCGTTTTGCTAGTTTGATTTTTCTCTATTTATTCAAATAACCATTTTTCTTGGGTGGACTTGACCTTTACAGAAACTAGCCTATAAGACAAATAGGAAGAAAATGTATTATGGTATTCAGTTTTAAAATTGTGTTTTGCAATTCAAGGGTACCTTACCGTGTAACGTTTGATATGAAGACGATGTTTGTTTGTGGATAGATCAGTTCTAGTTCCGTTAGAAAAGGGCAGGCTTTTACCAGACCAGATATGTCCTTCAACAATTCAGCTGGTCTCTCATTCTATTAAAAAATTAAAATAAAAAACACCCATAATTGCCAGTTGGAACATTTATTTTGATAACAAATTTGTGTGTTATAACCCTAAATAGACTGGGCCATTTTGACGCCTAAGGATATGATCTCTGCCATCGATTGCGCGATGGTGACGAAAATTGGCACGCGCATTACCCATGGGATAATCTACAAAATTATAAATCAAAATTCTGCAAAAACTCTCATTGCTAATTAATTATGCAATTTATGCATAAAATCAAAGTTTGCTCTAATTAAAGAATCATTCCCCTTAAATG